>NC_072782.1:6833044-7021735 GCF_022539595.1 Amphiprion ocellaris
TGCTTCAGTTTGGTCATTTCTGTGTTTTCATAATACTGGCCTTATCCCTAATATAAGAAAAACATTCACAGATTTCCCTTTTTTATTGCTGTTCAATAGTGAATCGTGGTCGAAATAATTTGGTGTTATTGACAAAAATTTACAAGAAAAGACTCTTTAATGTCAAAGTGAAACCAGATTTCTACAAAGCAAAGCATGTCAATATATAATTGGGCGACTTTTGGAAGTCCATGGGATATATCTTGCATACATTTTTATTAAAATAAACAAAATAATGTTTCTCATGTTCATTATGATCCTGTCTTTACAGATTCCAGAATTATTTATTATGGAAAAAAATCACTTAATAAAAAATGACTGAATATCACTAAAATGTCAACTAAAAAACTGTCCGATTTTAATAACAACCACCTTCTAATTAGCTAAGAATAGAATACAATACAAATTGTATCTGTGTCCCAGAAATCACTTTCCACTAAGTTCCCCATTACAAAAACACCTCTCAAGGAAGTGAGTTAATTCCAGATCACATGACCTGCTCCACATGATGTCATTTCCTCCTGAAGAAAAGACTGGCCAGACTCCAAGGCTTTCTGACTTATTTAATATAAAGTAGTGTGTGAGTCATGTGTGGATTTATGGCATGTCAACAGGTTTATTACAGTATCTTTATAAATAACTTTCAATTTTACTCAATTGTATATATAATATTTAGAAGAATCTTTCTGTAAAAATGCCATGTGGTGTTTGGTTATAGGCGGCCATGTTGATTTTAGGCCTGAAAACAGCAAAGATGTCAACTATGTTACAAAAAGTCCAGCAATACTGACCCATGCAATTTAAATCAAAATATTAAATGGAAACCAGGTGACAGTTTTTGTGAAGCTTGTAACTCCTTCAGAGGAAGTCATAGAGTCTTGGTGGCCCCCTTCACAGTCAAACAGTTTATAAGGACCACCTACTTTGGGCAGATTTGCACATTAGTCATAAACCTTCTATTTCCTAATAATGGATTTAACTGTACTCCAGGAGACAGTCAGGGACTTGGAAAGTTTCTTGCATCCATAAATGACTTAAGCATTTCAGTAACCTTTTCACAGAGTTGCTTGGAGTGTTATTTTGTCTTCATGGTATAGTTATAACCAGGAGTATTGATTCAACAGTGACTGGACCCTTCAAGAACAGCTGTTATTAGACTACAATCACCTGAGACGCATTCAATACACAAAGATTATTTCTATTTCACCAGTTGTGTTACTTCTAGCACCAATTGGCTGCACAAATGATGACTTAGGTGAGTCAGTTTAAGGGGCTGAATACATATGCAATCACTTGTTCTATATTTGATATTTGTAATTAACTGACATTACTCTGTAGAAATCTGTTTTCACTTCGACAATGAAAGATTTTTTTTTCGTAACTTCTTGTCAGTATCATTCAGGATTCAATATTATATAGAAATAAAAGAGAATGCTTTTTATAGATACTGTACAGGGCAATTTAAGAATAAATCATATTGCAATGCACAGCCACAGGAGCATAATTTTCCTCTTCAAAATGACTGTTATTACTACTTATTGCAGGGCAACGCAGTCACATTGTGGTCAAACCTAAATACATACAATAGTTCTTTTGAAAGGATAACTTGTGATTATTATTATTATCTTAGTTCAGCTCTGTTGTAAGGAACACAAATGATTCTGCAGACAGTAATTCTCTGCATCTAAATGTACATTAGAGAAAGCTCAGATGCTACAGTTTCCACTTTACATTTCCTATCAGTAAATGCCCCATGTTTTTTAAACTCCATGCTTGTAACCCAGGCTTAAGACAAAGCTCACTGGATTAGTGTGTAAGATTTTTGGATTCCAAAAAATATACACAGAATTTGGAACCAAATTCACAAAAAAAACACGCCAATCTTGGCAGGAAAGCGGAACTTCATGTCTCTACGGCGCCTCTTCAACCGACACAAATTTAAACCATTCACATTCGTCACCATGGCATCTTACAAATAAAATGTTTAGGTATCTACTGGGCCACTTTCAGCCACATAAAACGACAACGTGTGTGATAAAATGGATATTTATTGAATGGATCTTTAATACTCACACTCTCAGGCCTTCAACAGCATCATCATAAAAGTCGTTCCCAGATTCTCTGCGGCTCTGACTGGGATTAATACAGATGTGTAATCTCAGTGGAATGAACTGATGTTCAGCACCAGCTGTCCACTGAGACCACACAGACATCCGTAAGTTCCCGCTAACACACAGATCGATACAGATACTGCATGATAGGCGCTGTGGATTTACATTCAGATGACGCACCGGCCAGATGCATCAAATAGATCAGAGGCAGGAGATTAAAAAAAAAACAAAAAAAAAAACTGCAGATTATCTTTTTTACATCAGCATGTAGTAATGTAATAGAAAAACATGGGAGTCATGGTGTAGTGTAATATTTTCTGATTAAGATGAGCTAAAGGTAAAAGATGATATAATTATGGCAAAAGCTATTAGACTTAAGACTAATATAAAACATATGTATAAAATACATAATGATGAATGACTGATGTTTGATCATGAGGTATAACCTGTAACTTTGGTGTGAAGATACATGCTTGGTAGAAAATGATATGTGGAGTACTCAGAACACAATGGTGTAAACTTAACCCTCGTGTCGTCCTGCGGGTCAAAATTGACCCGGTTTAAAGTTTAAAAATGTGGAAAAATATATATATTTTCACAGTGAAACCTCTGATGTCCACATTTTCAACATTTTTGGGAAATCTGTGAACATTTTTGGGTGGAAAAAGGAAATGTTCAAAATGTTTTTTAAGAACATTCACCAAAAAATCTACCAAAATCCAGCAAATTTCGCTTCCTAAAGAAAATATTAAAAGTTTTACTGATATATATGTAATCACTTTAGATATTTTTAGAATTTTTTGGAAGATTTTTACTCATTTTTTTGAAAATATTTAACCCTAACCCTTTTTTTTTTTCTTAAAATAAAACTTTTAAGGGAAACTTTTAAGGCATTATTGGAATTTTCTTCCTGAAGGTTTTGCAAATTTTCAGAAATTTGGGGATTTTTTTTGCTGAATTTTTGGACTTTTTTTAGACAAGGAAACAATATTTTTTGGTGCCCATAAATGAGGACAACAGGAGGGTTACATCAGTATAACTTCTCATAGGGCAAAGTCTGAACATATCTGGGCATGTTCTCTGTAAAAGATGAGCTAATGATAACCTAATGTCGTCTGTCAAGTAAGATCTATGGGTGAAATATGATAACCCGACGTCATGATTTGACCAGTAGATTTAGAAAAGTATAATGGTGTCAAAACTGTCACTCCTATCATACGTCCTATATGCGTGGAAAAATGACCAACTCTCACAGCATAAAAGACGATACACATCTCAGTATCTCTGCTTTTTCTTGGCGTGTTAATCACTGCTAAGAACTACTCCTGGGTTTTTGTTGACAATAAATCCTGCTGCCTCCGAATGCCGACTTCTCAGTGATTTTTTTTAGAGCTTTAACAATTAATTAAAAAACATTTTTTTGTGTGTTTTTGCTTTCTAGCTGATGCTAAAATAAGTGAAGATTATTAATTTATCTGTTACACATAGAACATAGATATATAATAATAAGAAGAACAGATATACACACACAGACAAAATTGTTGGTATCCCTCGGTTAATGAAAGAAAAACCCACAATGGTCACAGAAATAATTTGAATCCGACAAAAGTAGTAATAAATAAAAATTCTATGAAAATTAACCAATGAAAATCAGACATTGCTTTTGAATCCTGTTTTAATAGAATTATTTTAAAAAATAAACTCATGAAAAAGGCCTGGACAAAAATGATGGTACCCCTAGAAAAGACTGAAAACAATGTGACCATAGAGACATGTTCCATCAAGGTGTGTCCTCTAATTAGCATCACAGGTGTCTATAAACATGTAATCAGTCAGTCGGCCTATTTATAGGGTTACAGTAGTCACTGTGCTGTTTGGTGACATGGTGTGTACCACACTAAACATGGACCAGAGGAAGCCAAGGAGAGAGTTGTCTCAGGAGATTAGAAAGAAAATTATAGACCAGCATGTTAAAGGTAAAAGCTATAAGACCATCTCCAAGCAGCTTGATGTCCCTGCCTTTCTTCTCACAAAACTCTTGAATCTCTGCTCTCAGATCCCAAACTCGTTTCAGCACCTTGTCCAGGCTGATCCATCTGACAGCTGTCTGGTAACCAAGGTCACCATGTTCACTATCATCTCCTCCAAAAAGACAACAAACTGTCTGTAATTCAATGCTCTTGCCCTGATGAAGTTAACTACTTTAGTTACAACATCAGTCACGTGGTTGATTTTTAGCACTGACTTACACAGCACCTCCTGATGTATAATACAATGCAAAAATATCAGTTTCTGTTCTGGGTTTATTACAGTCACTTTATCTTGCATCCGTTTCAAAAGTCCAACATTTTTCCCTGTCAAATTTGGACAGCCATCAGTTGTAACACCAACCAAACTCTCCCATTTTAGTCCCAGCTTGTTCATGCATGTATTTACCTCAGTGAACCGTCGTGGTTCCCTTCATTGGCTGCACAGCTGCCAGCTCCTCCGTCATCTCAAAGGTTTTTGTTAGTCCACGTACAAAGATGAGTAACTGGGCTGTGTCACGGACATCACAGCTCTTGTCCAGAGCCAAGGAGAAAACGTCAAAATCGTCCACTTTTGTTGTGCAGCTGAAGCTCCAGACTTTCTGCGCTGCTCTCCACCCGCCTCGTTATGGTTCGCCTGGAAAAGGGCACATTAACGAACGCTCCTTTCTTCTCCGGGCATATAAACGCTGCAGAGTCCACCAGACATTCTTTGACAAACTCTCCATCAGAGAATGGCTTACTGAGTCCTTTATGTGTGAGCTTTGGTAAAAAGTCATTGCTGCTTTAGCAGTTTAGCTAGCAAACCTTCAGATATCCTCCCCGCTCTGCATCAGTAAATGTTTGTACTTCTCCGCATGTTTGCTCTCGTAATGTCGATTCAGATTATAATCCTTGAGCACCGCGATCTGTTCGCCACAAACTAGACACACAGCTTTACCTCTGACTTCAGTGAAGAAATACTTGGAAGTCCATGCCTTGTTAAAAACTCTGCACTGGGAATCAATCTTTCTTTTTTGCCGTTAGCTGACATCTTCCCGGGCTGAAGCTAACAAACAAACCATTCAGCGCATAAACTTTATGCTAAGTACGGAAAGCACGGGCGAAAAAAACGTAAGGTCGCGCGCGAAAGAACGGTAATTTAGCAGATCTTTCAAAATAAAAGCAGTGCAGGCGTATTGCTTGCATGTATTGTGATGATATATATTTGCATTGACTTTTAATATTTTCCAGTGACCTCATACGGGCCAGTCAGGGCCATCCGGCGGGCAGGATGTGGCCCGCGGGCCGTAGGATGCCCAGGTCTGCTCTAAAGACATTAAAGGTGAACTCCAAGGTCAAGGTACATCAGTGTCAGATCACACCATCCGTCGTTGTTTGAGCCAAAGTGGACTTCATGGGAGAAGACCAAGGAGGACACCATTGTTGAAAACAAATCATAAAAAAGCCAGACTGGAATTTGCCAAACTGCATGTTGACAAGCCACAAAGCTTCTGGGAGAATATCCTATGGACAGACGAGACAAAGCTGGAACTTTTTGGCAAAGCACATCAGCTCTATGTTCACAGACGCAAAAATGAAGCATATCAAGAAAAGAACAGTGTCCCTACTGTGGAACATGGAGGAGGTTCTGTTATGTTCTGGGGCTGCTTTGCTGCATCTGGTACAGGGTGTCTTGAATCTGTGCAGGGTACAATGAAATCTCATGACTATCAAGGTATTCTAGAGAGAAATGTGCTGCCCAGTGTCAGAAAGTTTGGTCTCAGTCGCAGGTCATGGGTCTTGCAACAGGATAATGACTCAAAACACACAGCTAAAAACAGCCAAGAATGGCTAAGAGGAAAACATTGGACTATTCTGAAGTGGCCTTCTATGAGCCCTGATCTAAATCCTATTGAACATCTGTGGAAGGAGCTGAAACATGGCGTCTGGAGAAGGAACCTTCAAACCTGAGTCAACTGGAGCAGTCTGCTCATGAGGAGTGGACCAGAATACCTGCTGAGAGGTGCAGAAGTCTCATTGACAGTTACAGAAATGGTTTGATTGCAGTGATTGCCTCAAAAGGTTGTGCAATAAAACATTAAGTTAAGGGTACCATCATTTTGTCCAGGCCTGTTTCATGAGTTTATTTTTTAAAATAATTCTGTTAAACCACGGTTCAAAAGCAATATCTGATTTTCATTGGTTAATTTTCATAGAATTATTATTTATTATTACTTTTGTCAGATTCAAATTATTTCTGTGACCATTGTGGGTTTTTCTTTCATTAACCGAGGGGTACCAACAATTTTGTCCACGTCTGTATCATAATTAGGTCCCACTCCAACCGATCCTACGAGAAACCGGTGCTTGCAAAAGGTTCTGAGGTACATATTTAATATGCACAAACCAGCATTGGGGAAATGGATACGCTATCTCGGCTGCAGTCTGAATGAAAGCGGTATATTGCAAATTCGTGACAGTAGGCATCAAGAGGTTAACATTTGAACACGGTCAAGTCTTAGACTCTGGCCCATGATTTGTGACTTAGATTACACTTCATCAGTGGTCAATCATGATGGAGTCTACGGCCGCTTTTTGGTTTTGACCAGGCCTTTCTCCACCAGGCAGCGGTAGAACTCCTGGATGTAGGTGTACACACACTTCCAGTCGGGTTCTTTCATCCGGACCAAGTCCTCAGGGTCCAGCAGAGCGGGGCAGCCAGCCAGCCTCCTGCTTACGTCAGGGAATGATGGTTTGAGACAAACAATGACAAAGGAAGCAAGCTCTCATTAAGTGTATAGTCACATTGTTATTCCGCTAAGATTTACTGCTGGAGTTTATTTCAGACAATCTGCCTCTTCATATAAGGAAAGCGAGCTCACTCTGCAGTGCTGAAAGCCAGCTGGAAGTTTTCCTTGTGCTCGTTGGGGTTGAGGATGGAGTACTCGAATGCATCGGGGAAGAATCGGTGCACCAGGGCGCAAAAGGCGATGCCATCTTTCCAACTGGAGGAGAAGTTCTGGATGTCCACCCCCTGGTTCACACCAGAGACCAGCCAGTTCAGAAGAAGCAGTCAAAGCAAATTGGACACAAGGGATGGAGCTATGTATAGCTCCACTGGGCCATAACTCACAGATAAAGGAGAGTCGGGGGCGTATTTACCTCATAAGGCTCTGTTTTGGCCCGGCACCAGTCCAGAAGCATCTGTTTGACATTTTTAGCGTTGGGTGCTGCAGCGGGAGGACATTGCTGGGCTGCAGCGGGACTGGGCTTGCTGAGGAGAGGAAGCAGAGACATGCAGTGACTGGACACAGTTTGGGTTACATCATCTTTTATGCTGCTTCTTGGAAGTTTTTTTTTTCTTTTGGTGGCTGTGACTTTAACCTTGGTGTCGTCCTGCCGGTCAGATTGACCCGTTTTATAGTTTGAAAATGTGGAAAAAAAAATATTTTCACAGTGAAACTTCTGATGTCCACATTTTCAACATTTTTGGGAAATTTTTGAACATTTTTTGGTGGAAAAAAGAAATGTTAAAAAAGTTTAAGAACATTCACAAAAAAAATCAACCAAAATCCAGCCAAATTTGCTGGATTTTGGTTGATTTTTTTTGTCAGTGTTCTTAAAGAAAACATTAGAAGTTTTACTGATATATATGCAATCACTTTAGATATTTTTAGGATTTTTTTTGGAAGATTTTTACTCATTTTTTGAAAATATTTACAAGAATTTTCTTTCCAAAATTTGGGGGATTTTTTTTTTAAATAAAACTTTTGAGGGAAATTTTGAAGGAATTATTGGAATTTTCTTCTTGAAGGTTTTGCAAATTTTCTGTGGTTTTTTTTCAGACAAGGAAATAATATTTTTTGGTGCCTGTAAATGAAGACAACAGGAGGGTTAAAAAACACTGAGCTGCATACCAACATAATGCTAATAAACAGGCCATTAAGAAGCTAATGATGCAGGAATGTCTGGGATTACTTCAAACATGCAAAACAGATCACATTACATCTCCACCTGAAATCAACTCACCTGCCTGCTGTCCTGCTGAAGGGGCTGGAGGCTGATGGAGAGGGCTGGCCTGTTGCTTCTAAGAAGATGAAAAGAATTGAATTAAAGTATTGAAATACAATATAGAAAGTGAAAGCAGGAGCATCAGAGAGTGAATCAGACTCACTGTTTGCTGTCGGCTGCTGGTTCATGGACGCTCTGCCGACGCTAACGGCTCCTCCTGGTGCTCCTCCTTTGCTCAGACCCTGCTGCCTTAAGTCCTGCTGCCTCGACCCTCGCTCCTGCTCCCGTTTATCTGACGACAGAAACGCATCAATGACGATATCACTGGTTTTTCTATGTTGCACAGCTACACAAGTTTTTTTTTACCTCTCTTTTTTTTGAGCAGGTCCCTTAACGCAGCACGAATCAGGCGTCTCTCTTCAAAGTCTGTTGCTTTGTCAAGCTAAATAAAAAAAATAAAGGTAACAGAGGGTTACACTGACAAACTGGACTTTTATCTCCTTTTCAAACTTACGGTAGCAAACCTCTAAACAGGAACACATTTTGATGAACATGATTTTCTTTTTAATTAATTTTTATTACTCCTATACACTAAATAATATGTGCAATATCTACTCTGACATTTATTTATGTGGAGTGCTTTTAATAATGTGCATTGATTTTTTTCTTATCATTTATATATACATATCTTCTTTTTGTTTTTACAAAACTGACTTTGAAAAACAAAGAATTCCAACATACTTGTACTGTAATGTACTTGTGCAAATGGCAATAAATTCTATTCTATTCTATAAACTTGTGATGTTTCAATAACACCAAACAAACATGAATTATGAAATGATTTACGAAAAATGCTACAGGTCAATTTCTTACTTAGTAAACAGGTGAAACTGGTCCAAAAGAAAGAGCCAGTGGGAAAAATGAAATTACAATTAGGTGCGTTTCACAAATTAAAAATTCTTGCAGCAAAATAAGTTGCAATAATACAGCCCAGAGTCTGTGGTGTTGGGATATTTTGACTTTGTAGAAACTCAGTGAGGAATTGGTACAACTGGACAGTTTCAAATAGATTTTGCAAACTGTGGGGAGGAGAAAATCTTGCAGGAGACTTTGGTCAGATTTTTACAGAACAGAAACACACAGTACAACCTGCTCACCATCTGATTGAGAACTTCTTCATCGTCTATAGCTGCCAGTTCTTCGCTGGTCAACGATGCCGCTCCACCTTCAGTTTTTGACTCCATGTCGACTGAATCCTAACACACATTCAAAGTAGCACATTTTTTTGAGAATATCTTGATGGACAAATACACAGTTGAGGAGGGGCTGATTTTTGAAGTGACACAATCTAAAGTACATCATTGACATAGAAGCTAAAATGTCTGAATTATTTGTGACAGTGTTTACCCTAAACAATACACACACAGCGCAGGAAGCACATCTGTTCTACTTGTTCAGTAACGGTTGTGTGAGTCTGAGGAGACACAAACTGAGCAGAGAATGTTTGTCCTGCTGAAGTGCTCCTCAGTGTATCTCAGCAACTGCAGCACAGTTGGGACAAAAACACGTACAAATATAGTACTGTAGCGGAACGAGACCATTGCTAAGAGAATCTGATAACAGCCTGAAACTATGTGCCGAGAAACTGGGAAAATATCTTGTGCCTGATGGCAGATGAAGGGAAGTAGCACACACGTGAGAAACAGAAATGTGGATGAAGGTTTGGTGGCTGCTGAGGTGTAGTTTGACTCACCTGCTGTCAGGATGCAGACTGATGTCTCCGGTGGTTTTCTTTCTTCACTTTTCTCTTCTGGATCCTCCTTGGAAGTCGTCTGGAAGCTGCTGAGAGCTGAGCCTGACATCACACCTCACACTGCTGCGCTTCGAGAGGACACATGTTTGGAGAGAGACTGGAGTTTGCTTACATGAACCACCCAAAAAGGGATGAAGAAGAAGGAGGAGGAGGAGGAGGAGGAGGAGGAGGAGGAGGAGGAGGAGGAGGAGGAGGGAGAACCATGTCAGGTCTCGGTTTCATCCATCTCTGTCACCTTCAACCCGTCTCTCCTCCTCTTTGTCGCTGGTTCCTGGATGATGTCATGTGAAAATTTATGGGGCATATCCTCACATAAACTTCTGGAATCACAAATCTCCACTGATTACGCCTTTATTTAGTGAGCACTCCAGACAAATCATTTGGGGTGGGGGATAAAGGGTTAACAGTGGCAAAAAAAGTGAGCAAGCACTGCCTTATTGAGGCAAAAAAGCTGACCGGCGAACTGTTTACAGAAGTAAAAGAATCTCTGTGAGGAGGACGCAGCACTCAGCACACTCACACAGACATAAACACACATCTGGAAGAACACCGAATCTGCAAAACACCTTCAACTTCAGTGGGAGTTATTTAGCTTTTTAAAGAGAAGGAGCTTCCACACATCAATCTAATGAATTAGAAAACAGACAAATTGCTCCATCCAGTGGTGAAAATGTAAAATTACTTTATAATAACTTAATGAGGACATGCTATGGGATTCAATCATTGCATTTTAGAAGACTACAAGGGCCCAGGGAACTTTTTTAAAGCACTTTTCACAGATTTATAGACTCAAAATTTACAGATTAGTCAAGAAAATAAGCATTAATGAAGACCTAAAGGCACCTTTATCAATTTCACCATAGACAGACAGACAGATACTATATTAATCTGGAGGGAAATTCAAGAAATATATTTTATACACTCTCATTAAGTCTCCAGCTTCTTTTAAATCTCTTCCTAAACATTTTCTTTTCATGAAAGCAAAGAAATCCTTGATATTATGGATGTCCGATATTGGTTTTTCTGCCAAAAAGCGTTACGTCGATATTGTTCAACTCTCACTTTCCGATTCCGATATCAACCGATACTGATATATGTGGGCTATTTAACTAATGTTACACACAGACATATTGTTAGTCGCTTCACGATGTAGTTTCATATCATCATTTGTGCACCAGTAAATATTGGCGATAACCAGGCATTATTTCATGATAGGCAAAAAACCCGATAGCGTTATTGACCAATATTACATTTTTACGCCAATATCGGGCCGACATCATCGGACATCCTTACTTGAAATCTGTTTTTTAAATACTCTTTTACTCCTATTTATTTGATCTTATTCATTTGGCTATTTTTATTTCCTCTGTGCTCATTCTCCTTGGCTTAATTCTTCTTTTATTTGCATGTTACCTGGCTAAAATTGTTGTATTTGTAAGGAAAGTGCCATCTAAATAAACTTTATAATTGTTACTGAGGGACTTCATGTGTGAATATTAAATTATCTTTTAACAATTCAGTCTCCTTAAGTTGTATTTAGCTCTAAGATTACTAAAAGAAGGTTCACTGAGCAAACATACATGTGAAATTATCTCAAAACAACAAATTACATCAAACCAAAGTTTGTTACAGAACAGAGACTTCAAGAGGTGTCAAGAACAACAACATGGATTCCTTAATGAGGTGCTTGGTTTTCGTTAGTTTATTATACCAGTTCAATGATTTGTTTTCAAGCAATCATGAGTGTATGAATCTTTGCCCCTAAACAGAAGCACCTGTGACATTCAGAGTATTAACCAATAAGATCAAACCACCCCGTCTCATCTACAGTATGTCCAAATAAGGCATGAGGCAAACGCTGTCATTCTGGAACCAGTCTAGTTTAAACCAGCCACATACAGTATGACTATAAAATACATAAATATATTAAAATAACTATTTACAACCGACTAGCTTTGCCAACAATAAAAACCAGTATGTACACAGGAACCTTTGAAGGCAGCGTCTTCGTACCTTGTCAGTGCAACAGTAGCTTTTCTCCGGACTCGTAAATCGACTCAACATGATTTCCATGAGAACAAGCAGCCAGACAATCACTTAACTGAGATTAGAAAACTTAAAAAAAAAAAAAAAAAAAAAACAGCTGCTGAGGGAGTCCTGATCATCAACATGACAATACGCATCTCAAGTTTGTTTTTTAACGTGTTAAAATCTGTGGTTTTCCTTATTGTTTTCGGAGAGCTGCTTGATCTCAGCTAACAATCGATGAACACAAGTCCTATTTAACAGTTGAGGTATTCAATTATTGGAAAATTATGTGTAACTGAGGCTAATTTAAAAACAGAAAATCAAACAAAAAAACAACACATTAAACTGCAGGAATAGTTCCATTATCTTTCTTGCACTGTGGGATTTTTGAAAAGCATCCTTGATACACTGATCAGCCACAACATTAAACCACTAACAGGTAAATCAAATAACACTGATGCTTTGTGTGGGTCAGGAGATACTCATTTTCCATTGGATTTAGGTCAATTTTTACCCATGTTGCACATCAAAGGGTTAAATGCCACGTTCTGCTAGGAAGCTTTGTGTTATGGTATCTCTGTGGGCGTTACTTTGGATGTGTATCACCCATTTCAGAAGTTTCAATTCTGTTTTGATATCACACGATGACCTACATAACATATATATATATATATATATATATATATATATATATATATATATATATATATATATATATATATATATATATATATATATATATATATATATATATATATATATATATATAAATAAAATGCTCAATATGATATGAAGCTCAGGACCGAGTTATGTCATGAATGGCACCCTTGAAATGTAATTGCGTGGCACATCAAAACAAAAAATTATTACATTCTTACAGCAAAATACGCAGAAATCAAGGTGGATTTTTGATGAATGGCTCTGCGTCGTCTTGTGAGACCTTAAACTGTACAGTGGTGGAAAAAAGTTTGTGAAATATTGCATCACTCTTAGGTCTTCAAGTGCGTTTTCTTTTAGTACAATCACAGCCATAATACTAAACAAATCCTTGAAACGTAATTAATAACTTAAAATTAATTGGTTCCATAAAAATAAGAGTATTGGTTTAGTTCAGTTTTGATAGTTTTTCTTGTAAACAAACAAAAAATATCTATGACTTATATTTGTTTGTGTCTGTCTAATGCAGCCACACTTTTTTGAGACAAAAAAAAGATTTTCCCACAAATATTTCACGAAAATATTTGAGATTGTGTAAAATTTTAAGGGTGTCTGGAAACTTTTTTCCACCACTGTACGTGAACAATGATGACTGACCGAACCAGTAAAACTACACATATAAGCTCCAAAGTAAACATTTGGCATACCGTACATGTAGGAGGGTGTGTAGCACACATCCTGGGCTATTTTAAGATGTTTTCAGAAGCAGCAGCATGCAGTCTTTTGCCTTGTTTTTTTTCTCTCAGGAGAGACTAGTGCTGTCAAATATTACATGTTGCAAGACCCTTGAGGACCGGAATCTGCAGCATTAAATACCAGTGATTAAGGCCCTTAAAATAAATATTTTCTTTCACATAAATATCAAAATGGGAAACAAAATATGTCATCACAAAATAAAATCAAGTCAATAAATGCTTTTGTTGAATACTGAAAGACAAAACACAACACCGTCCAGCAGAAGTGAGTTTCTAAAGATGTGCTGCTCGACAACTTTTTAAAAACAACACTTTAAACCTAACAGATGAGGTTTAGATTTAAGAAGCGACTGTAAAGGACAGCCCGGGCTTTCTTTTTCCTCCTCTCACCCGCAGGGAAAAGACAGCTAAAGTTGATTGACACTCCTTAGAGGACTCGTCAACCTAATTATCGAGGAGCGTGCTGCTGTAAAGGATGGAAATAATTGGACTTATCCTACAGAGACCGTCTTTCCAGGTTGGTATGAGGGCAAAATCTAGGCCTTAAGTAGGAAGCTACACCGCAGTTCATATGGGAGGAAAAAAAAGACACAAAACAAAGAGCTCAGGCCTCTTATTAAAAATGTGCTTCAGTGGAGGAAAAGAGGCGTCTCATTGTACAGAAATGTTGGCTTCGTCTGTAACTTCGACCTTATTTAACAAGCTTTCTAGTTTACGTACCAAAAAGAAAAAAGCTGCCGAAAAACCCCAGTCCCTTACCGTGACAGGGCCGGGTGCATATCAGTACCATAAATATAGATTTTTAATACAAATTGTGCCCGTTTAGATTCGAGGCGGGGTGCTTTCTAAGCCCCGCCCCCCCTTAATGTCACATGAGGCTCACTGCAGCAGACAATATCCACAACAGCCACCCAAAAATATCGATTAGAGCCCTCTGGAAATGAGAACATTTTCACAGTGGATTAGTATGAGTGACAGTGTGAATACCTGATGAGGTACCAAACAGTTCAGTGTGCTCGTGCATGCATATACTGCTATATAGGAGTGATTTACAGACAAAAGGAGAGAATTCAACCGTCACTGTGGAAAATAAAGGCAACCTTTTCCTCTCTGCAGACTCCAGTTCTGTGTGACCAGAGGAGAAATCAATTGGCACAGTGAGGAATTTAAAAAAATAACTAAAAAACGATCTGTCACTCCATTAAGAAGTCTCACTCTTGATGCTCTTGACGGCTTAATGACACAAAGGGTAGAGAAAATGCATTGCAATGTAGAAAGGTTTCTTTTTCTTTTATTCTCCCCTTCATCCTTTCAGTTCAGTCCATTTTGTCTTCCTGTTTTCCATCCACTCTCTGTTGTTGAAATGTTTTTTCAGCTGCGGTCGAGTCCTCTTCCCCTGTAGTGTGAAAACCTGCCTGTTCGGACCCTTTAGCTTTGGCCCTGCGAGCGTCCAGGTAGCTGACGATGAATTCAGAGTTCTGATAGATGAGCATGCCGGACAACGTGAGCACAGCGCCGGCGCAGCTCAGGGCCGACAGCTCGCTCCCGAAGAGCAGCTGAGACAACAGCAGGTTTCCCACCACGCTCAGGTTGCCGAGGATATGCAGAGTGACGGCCGAGGTGAGCGTGATGACGCAGCAGCTGGCCAGGTTGTACATGACCGAGCCCAGGCAGCTGAGCAGGATGAAGACCCACAGGTGGCGGTCGTAATGCAGCGGTGACTCCAGCACGGCCCAGTTTTCTAACGCCAGAGCGGCCACAGCCAAGATGCAGAAGCTAGGAATGGACATCAGGTAGAGCAAGAACACAGAGTTGATCTTCTCCTCCTGCAGTAAGATGCCTGAGTGAACAAAGACATGTATGCAGTGGTTACAAACAGCACACATGCTATGAAACCTGTGGAAATAAACTTTTAAACTAAGAGGGAGGCGGAGGACATGAACATGTGCAGGTACGACTGGTCTAATGCGATACAAAGAGTCATGTGTGGAAATATTTAATGTGTCAATGACATGTTATAGGCAACCAAAGAGCTTTTCCAACAAAAAGAATGCACTTTTTTGTTCAAAGCAGCTCAAAGACAAGAACCTTGATCTGCACGTAGCTTTCCAGGTAGGATTTCAAATTTCTATTGCCAACAAATCATCAAAACGCTCACATCAGGGAATGTTTCTGCTGCATTTGTTGTTAGAGAACAGCGTCATTTTGTTGGGAGTAACATCACGATAATTCATGAGCAATCAGTCTAGATGTGTGTATATTAGCATATCGTCTGAGCAGGAGCAGCAATTATGAGAGTTCATGTCTGGTTTATATTCATCTGATTGATGAATTTTGTATTCAATTTGGTTTCAAGAAACATGGAAGTTCATTAAACATCAAACAAAATACGTATAAATCAAACTGCAGAAATAGTTCTTTATCTTTCTGGCACTTTTTTTCAGCTGAAAGGGGAATTTTTGAACAGCATCTTAGACACACTGATCAGCCACAACCTAAAACCACTGGCAGATGAACTGAACAACATCGATCATATTGTTAAATGAAACGTTCTGCTGTTCTGATGGCACCAGGGGGAGTAATTCAACATTGATGAGGTGGATTTAATGCTGTGGCTGAAATATAAATTCTCAATTTGATATGTAGTGTTGGAACAGTCTAAAAAGTGTTTAGTTTTTGTTTACTCTAAGACCAGAGTGTTATGAAGCCAGAACAGGAAGTAAAAGCACTACACTTCAGTGGTTTGGTGAGGACACTGTTAATACAAATCACTGAGTAAAAGATATTGGTAAAAGTGTTTTGTCCACACAAAGAGAGGAATTGTTGGCCAGAAGTAAATGCACTCCTCTGCTATCTGTTAAAGCAGGGGTGTCAAACATGCGGCCTGCGGGTCAAAACCGCCTCTCCAGAGGGTCCAATCCGGCCCACAGGATGACTTTGTAATGTGCAAAAATCACAGAGGAGACATTAACTGCAGATTGTAAGTTTGTAAAACTATAAATTTAAAATAATTTCTAGACCTTGACAGGTTGTTTTGATCATAAAGTAAAATACTAGATTGCTCATTGTTCTTTTGATGTTTCATGTCTTGTTTTTGTAATATTTTTGTTGTTTTTCTGTCTAAATTTTGTTGTTTGTCCATTTTTTTGTTGCTTTGTAATTTTTTTGTCTCTTTTTTGTTTTGCTTTGTGTTGTTTGGCTCATTTTTTGTCATTTTGGTTTTCGCTTTTGGCGTTTTATGCCTCATTTTTGTAACATTTTGTCTTGTTTTAGTCTTTTTTTGCCTGACTTTTGTCGTTTGTCTCACATTTTTGCTGTTTTGTGCTTCCTTTTTGTCTCGCTTGTGTTTCTTTCCGTATTTTTGTCATTCTGTGTTTTGCTTTATTTGTTGCTTTGTGTATCATTTGTGTCTCGCTTGTCTACTTTTTTGTCGTTTTGTTTCTCATTTTCATCATTTTTGGTCTTGTTTGTGTCATTTGTGTAATTTTTTGTTGTGTTTGTGTCGTTTGTCCACTTTTTTGTCACTTTGGAACTTTTTTTAATCAAATTTTGCATCTCTTTTTTGTGATATTTGTGTTTTTTGGTTGTTTTTGTCTTTTTTTGTCTGACTTTTGTCATTTTGATCATAAAGTAAAATACTGCATCGTTCAGTTCCAGATGACTGAATGTTTTGTTCCGTTGTAGAAATTCTGTGATCTGTAAGTTATAATGTGTAAATGATAAACTGAGGAATAATGTTGTTGAAACTCAATTTATTTTCCTTAAGAAGCTTCAGGTTGTTCATAATGTTTTGTAAAAAGATAATTCATTAAATGTGAACATTTTCAGAATGTACTTTTTTGCACTAAAACAAAGGAAAGACTTGGAGTTGTGGTTATTTAACAGTTATTATGCTGTGATTTTACTGGTCATTTGAGATCAAATTGGGCTGAATGTGGCCCCTGAACTAAAATGAATTTGACACCCCTGTGTTAAGGGCTATGCTTTGTTTAAAACTGATGGTGACAATACATTGCAACAACAGAACTCTACATGTCCGTATGCTCTCATATGACTCGACGTGTGTTTTATAAGCTTTAATTGTATGTGTTTCTGCTTTACAGTGAAAAGCAAGAGCAAAAAAAAAAAGGAAAAAGAGCAACAGCAAAGAGAGAGGGGGAGTCATGAGCAGGACTCAAACTCGCAGTATGACAAGCACATGGTTATGTACGTTATCCTTCTGATTTATAAAAATGTCTGATAAGTTCAATGTAACCTCTCTGTATTTCCTACCTGAAATACTAGAAACACGGAGGTCTTTAGAGGACTGTGTACTCCACATAACAGCAGGCATTTGTGTTTTTATAGCCAAAACAACCAGGACAGACTCTGATATCAGGAAAATGACACAGAACTATGCAAAACTCCTTTCTGTAAAGTCTGCAGGCAGTAAAACACATCATATTACCGGTTCATACACTGTAAACACTTCAAACTGTTTACTGACGTTCAAACCTGTGAAAACTGAGACTTTGACTCAGCACGATCCATCAAAGTGTGAAAAACATAAACTTATAAGGGAAACTGTTACAACAACAACAACAACAACAACAAGTGAGAGAAGATTAAAATAGCTTCTTGGAACCTGAGACAACATCTCAGGATGGACATTAAGTTTTAGCCGCGATTAAAAATAAAAGTAATGAGCAGCAGCAGGTTCCATCTGCTGGACCTCGTTTACACATTCAGATCCAAATACAAAGCAGGACTCAGATTCTACACATCCTACATATTTATTTACCTGTATTTAATAGAGAAAACCAGCACATTTCTAAACGTATTTGCAGTCTTATGCAGTTTCAAACTAATGGATTTAAAGTGATGACCCTTGTAGTCACAAGTTTGCCCCTCTAACAGTGTGTGTGAACCTCTGTGTGAACAAAGTATGCAGCATTACATTCCTCTGAGCACACTGAAATATCCAGTTTTGTGTTATGTAACGAAATAAGACGGGGCCTCTATATATTTTTAGAAACTCACTACTTTCTCTTTACTTCTCTGACAGCTACAATATTATGGAGACTAATGACATTAGCTAATTGGCTGCACACAAACACAATCGGTTTGCAGAACCAAGCTTTTAAGTAATTTACGCAACTGATGCTTCACAGAAAGCACAGAACATTAGATAAACGAGTACAGCGGATAAAAGACGCTAGTTCACATGAGATCAATTCAAGAAAGGCATCTTTCTCCTTATCGGGACACACCGACTGAAACTGTGGCCATATGTTGAGCCTCAAAATGTTTGTTTACGTTGCTTTTTCTTTTCTTTATTTGTTTGGATGAGACAGTGTATATTAACCCTCGTGTCGTCCTGCGGGTCAAAATTGACCCGTTTCAAAGTTTGAAAATGTGGGAAAAAAGTATATTTTCACAGTGAAACTTCTGATGTCCACATTTTCAACATTTTTGGGAAATCTTTGAACATTTTTTGCTGGAAAAAAAGTTAAAAATGTTTCTTAAGAACATTAAAAAAAAATAAAAAATCAACCCAAATCCAGCGAAATTCGCTGGATTTGGGTTGATTTTTTGTGAATGTTCTTAAAGAGAATATTACAAGTTTTACTGATATATATGTAATCACTTTAGAAATTTTTAGGATTTTTTTTGAAGATTTTTACTCATTTTATGAAAATATTTACAATAATTTTCTTGCCAAATTAGGCGATTTTTTTTTTTAAATAAAATTTTTAAGGGAAACTTTTAAGGAATTATTGGAATTTTCTTCCTGAAGGTTTTGCAAATTTTCAGAAATTTGGAGAATTTTTTTGCTGAATTTTTGGATTTTTTTCAGACAAGGAAACAATATTTTTTATTTCCCATAAATGAGGACAACAGGAGGGTTAATGAACATACAATCTCATAATAGTTTAGACAAGGTTGCAGTAAATATACTGGATTCAGCACAAGGCTAATTTCCATCCGTTGTCCCAAACAAAAATGAAAAACATACAGGGTTACAGACGTGTAAAAAACAATATAGTCAAACAAAGATGACAATTAATACTGACTGGGTTAAACCTACCCTAAAGTGCTACTATTTTAGAAAAGCGCTTTCTATGCATAGCCTTTCATAAAGTGCAAATGGTTAAAAAGCCTCTTTTTAAAGTGCCTGAATTCCTTAATGTTCACATGTTTCATTGTCAATCAGCCATGTCTTATAATGTCTACTGCTATTTGGATAATCCATTCAGAAACATTACTGCTCTCTTGTGAGTTTTGGGTGTATATGCTAAATAAAAACAAACAAAAACAAACAAACAAAAACACAATAAAACAATATTTTTTTAAATGACTAGAAACAAGACTGTTACATTGTTGGGGGACTTTTACCTTTATTTTGAAAACAGTTGAATGAAGAACCCATCTTTAGAGTGAAGTCACTTCATTCTACTCACCTTGTAACTTTGTTTTGGAACGTTTTGAATGCAGCTCGTTCAGAAAACAGAAACACGCACTGCAAATCTTCAAAACCAGGATAACGATTGTGAAACACTTTCTGCGGCTAGTTCGGTCTGTCTAAACTTTTCAGTTGAACATAAACAGTCAAACAGGACGGATCAGCCTGTCTCCAGACATGCCACTCACAGATGTACGCTGATGTTTGTTTTGTTCCCTAAGCAACCGGAAAATATGCCGTTGTGCCATCCGACCTTAATGTCAGGGTGTGTTGCTGGACTGAGGAGTGATTCATTAAATGGCTAAAAAGTTCCAGGACCACAGGACGCTGCGGTGTCGGTGGAAAAAGCCCTAAAATAGTCCCTTATGTCAGAGGAGTTAGCTCAGAGAGATTACTTTCTATAGCTGCAAACAAAATGCAAACTTCTATGGTCAGAGAGCACTGAAGTGACACAGTAAAAGTGGTACTCACTCTGCTGAATGGACTTGACGCCCCTCAACATGGTCGCTGCGAACACAAAGAAGCAGCCGGTCTGGTCGAACTGGACCTCTCCCATGATGCTGAAGGACGCCCCCAGGCAGATGGGCATCATGGCTGTGTACTTGAGGATGTGATGCTGCTTGCCCAGGATCAGCGTGGAGATGGCCAGGGTGAAGAGCGGCGTGGTAGTGTAGATCATTTGTGCAAACGACAGCTGGACATAGTTCAGACCCATGTTCCCGAAGGCGATGCTGGCGCAAAACGTCAGGCTCAGCAGGAACACCTTACATTTGGCGCTGGGGGTCAGGTCCTGCTCTCCGGCCCCTCTGTGGCGGATCACCTGCAGCTTGATCAGCCCGTAGTCCACCACGATGGCTGTCAGCATGTGCAGCGCCGACAGCAGCAGAGGGTACCTGAAGTTGTAAACGGCGAATATCCATTTGTTGAGGCTGGAGATGGTGGTTCCGGTCACCAGCCAGACAATGACGGCTGACAGCAGATGGAGCATCTCTGCGGGTGGCCTCCTCCTACCTCCCTGCTGCACAGTCGCCTCGCATTTAGAGAAGCCATCGGCGCTGATCATGTTCGTATCATTGTCCTCTCTGTAAGGGAAACACATGTTGAGTCCGCCCGTTTCATCTCCGAATGAAATGTAGGACCGATCTGGAAAGTTTTATGTCGATAAATGGCGAAAAATAACCTCCGACGCAGCTGGTTGCGAGTCTTTGTTGTCCGGTAAAGCTGCGGTTTTTTTTTTTTTTTCAGCACCGCCTATAGCCACGTGTTTCTATTTTGCATGACGGCCTGGTTGTGTAACCTGCGTTGGCAAAATGACATCTGCTTCGGCAGGAAGACGGGCGGAGGAGGAGGAGGAGGAGGAGGAGGAGGAGAGGAGAGCAGCTCGGGGGCGGAGTTCAGTAAAGTTAGAAAGATATTACCAGATTCAGACATCCGGCATCAATAACTCATTAGATACACATTGTCAAAATATAAACGATGCCTTTTTCCTATCGCTGTAAGGTAGACAATGTGCTACAAGCCCAGTTTTATCAAAAGTAGCTGCAGAAATACCATTGGTGTCTATGAGCAGCCGGCTGTGCGGCGAGTGAACAGGGACCGTCTACAAATTGGAAAACCGCTGCAACAGCGAAGAGAGACACAAATATTCAAGTAGGAAAAATGAATAACTGCACTCTTATGTTCTGTAGTGTCACCAAAATCACCGCAGCCTTCAACTGGCCCCTGCTGGTCATACTACAACTCTTGGTTTGATATATATCATAATTTTAAGGAATTTTATTTGTAATAGAATTCAATAACTTCACACTCGTGCACTAACACTGTAGTTACTGAATTGTATTACTAATAAAAAAAAAAATCCTTAAAATTCTGAAAAAAAATTTGTACTTATATTTTTTATATTACAACTCTTGGTTTGATATAAAAAATAATTTTAAGGAATTTTTATTACTAATAAAATTCAATAACTTCACTCAGACAGTGTCTAAGAGTGAAGTTATTGACTGTAGTACTAATAAAAATTCCTTAGAATTATGAAAAAATATTTTTATACTTGTATTTTTTATACTACAACTCTTGTTTTGATAAAAAAAACAACAATCAGAATAATTTAAAGGATTTTTTAATTAGTAAAACAAGTGTCCTAAGAGTGAAGTTATTGAAATTAAAATTATGATTTAAAAAAAAAAAATCAAACCAAGTGTTGTAGTATGACCAGCAGGAGCCAGGTTCAGGTGACACTATAGTGCATAGGAGTGAAGTTATTGCATTTTGTTAAAAATTCCTTAATCTCTTAAGACCCGACGTCCGCATGTGTGGACATCTTTTTGCTTTTCAAAAAGACCATACTGTTCATAATAATTATAATAATAAAATAACATAAATAATACATATAACAATAAAAAAATAACAACAAGAATAATAACAATATGAATATAAGAAAATATAATAAATGTAATAATCAGATATTAGATATTATCCAGTTATTATATTTATTGGTTACTCCTTATCCCAAATAACTAGAAGAAATCTAAAATGTAAGCTCAACCAAAGCTAGGGTCTTAAGAAGTTACATTTCTGATTTTTATTTAACTACAGTGTATAAGAGTGAAGTTGTTGAATATTTGTGTGCGGTTTTGCTATTTGCAGACGGACCCTGTTCACTCGCCGCACAGCCGGCTGCACATAAACAACAATGGTATTTCTGCAGCTACTTTTGATAAAACTGGGCTTGTAGCACATTGTCTACCTTACAACGACGGGAAAAAGGTATCCTTTATGTCCTGACAACGTATATCTAATGAGTTATTGATGCCGGAAGTCCGAATCTGTGAATATCTTTCCAACTTTACCGAACTTCGAGAGGATTGGTTCTGATCCGGACAGGTGGTGACAAATCAGTGTGATGCCCCAAAAAACGTTGTAAACATCACGGCAACTTAAGGTACTGGATGTCCCGGGAATTATAATGCAGCCCACATCAGTTATGTTTTTTTCTCCCTACATGCTGGCTTTAAATAGCAGCTGACTTCACTGCCGAGGGGGCAGATCTTGTGATTCATTTTCTCAGTGCCGGAGCACGGGGGAACCCAAACACCGAGCCGCCTGTTACACCGTGTTAGCTTAGCGGGACGGCGGCTAAAGTTACCGTTTCATTCACGGCGCTTTGAATTGGGGCCAAACAGCGGCGCGGCTCGGTGAAACAAAAGCAGAACACTGCTTTGTGTGACAAAAATAAATGACAAAATGAGCTGACCTCTACTGTGGACTGTCACTCGACACCGGGCAGTTAAATGTCTTTCTGCTCTATGCTAACGTTAGCTAGCAGCGCCCATTACTGGATACAGTGAGGAGGTTGTTAGCTAAAAACAAAGCAGCACCTCTTTATGTCCCGCGGTGAGAAGCGAATATTAAATACACCCTAATGGCATTTATTATATTTTAAGCGTCTTTGTTTTTACCTTGTCCTCGGAGCACTGGCAGCATCCCCAAACCAGTCGGTCACCGCGCTGTCAGCCAAGCCGAGGAGGACGCATCTCAGTATCATTGGACGGTTCGCTTAAAGGGAAATGCCGCTCATTTAGCCGAGGCTTTATTTCAGTGACAGGTGCACCGTGAACGCATCATCTCCTCTGCACTGACATCTGAAGTGTTGGGGGTGGGTTTGAAATTACACGAGGAGACAAGCACAACAAATACAGATGTTTCCCCACAAGTGCATACGGGTCAATATATAATTGTGGGACTTTTTGTGACATAGTTGACAGGTATCATACTTGACATTTTTACTGTTTTCAGGCCTAACATCAACATGGAAGCCTATAACCAAACACCACATTGCGAAAGATTCTTCAAAAATATTATATATACAACTGAGTAAAATTGAAATTGAAAGTTATTTACAAATATATTGTACTAATCCTGTTGACATGCCATAAATCCACACTTGACTCACACACTACTTTATATTAACCGTCCAGTTGTCCTCATTTACGGGCACCAAAAAAATACTGTTTCCGTGTCTGAAAAAAATCCCAAAATTCTGTAAAAAAAATCCACAAATTTCTGAAAATTTGCAAAACCTTCGGGAAGAAAATTCCAATAATTCCTTAAAAGTTTCCCTTAAAAGTTTTGTTTTTTAAAAAAAATCCACCAAATTTGGCAAGAAAATTCTTGTAAATATTTTTTTTAGCATATATCTTAGACCGTTTGAGTTTTTTAATAGCTCCTGTGCATAACAGGGAACATCTATTTATGTAGCACCTAGCCACTTTGCTCTCTCACCTTTGTATGTAATTCATTTATGATACATGTTCTATCTTAATAAGCTCATTTAGTCCTCTCATATCACTGTTATGTATTGATTTTGAGACAAATGTGATGTCTTTATACCATATTTAATGTGTGTGGAGGTGGGATGACAATACAGTTGACCTAAAAAGAAACAAAGATCTCAGTGAGTTTGAAAGAGGAATTACTGTTGAGTCACAGATGGCAGGAGCTTCAAACAGACTGCTTCACTGGTGTTTCAAACTCCTGGGAACTGTGACTAAAGTGACATTTAGACCTAATGGAAAGACATCGGTAAATAAGGTTGGATATTTGATGACTGTGATATTCCTGCATCAGCGAGATAGCAGAACTTAGTAGATAGTAGCCTAAAGACAAACTGAAGCACAACTCTTTAACCCAAACAAAGCAAACAAAGCTAAAACCCATTCATATAAACAATGTTAAAGATGTAAACATTTTAAAAGAAGGAAATTTAGCAATTTTTAAAAATAAAAAAAACAGAAGAAAAAAGAGGAATGGAAGGCAAAGTGAGTATGCTTGTTTCAACAGGTGGGTTTTGAGATGGGATTTGAAAATGTCCAGCATATTGATGTCTCGGATGTCAGGTGGGAGGGAGTTCCAGAGGCTGAAGGCTCTGGACCCCATGGTGGTCAGACGGGCAGGAAGGGATGGTGAGGTTGAGGGAGGAAGACGATCCGAGAGTCCGGCTGGGTGTGTTTATGTGGAGGAGTTCAGTGAGGTTATGGAGGGCCTTGAAGGTTAGCAGCATGGTTTTAGAGATGATAGGAGCCAGTGAAGCTGTTGGAAAACAGGGGTGATGTTCTGGTGATGATCTAGGCTGCAGCATTCTGAACTAGTTGGAGTTTACGGAGGGACTTGAAGGGGAGGCCAGAGAGGAGGGACTTGCAGTAATCCAAGTGGGAGGTGACCAGCGAGTGGACCAGGATGGCGGTGCTGACAGGGGTGAGGGTTGATGTTACAGAGATGGAAGTATGCAGACCCAGTGATGTTACTGATGTGGGTTTGGAATGACAGATTGCCGTCGACTGAACACTTGTGGGAGATTCTGGACTGACGCTCTCCACCGCCATCACCAACACACCAAATGAGGGATTATCTCGCAGAAAAGTGGTGTTTCATCCTTGCAGTGGAATTCTAGAGACTTTAAAAATCAATGCCAAGGTAAACTGATGTATATGTTCAAATGTTTCATAACTCATAGTGATAGTCCAATAAACCAAGCAGTGTCATATTAAAAGACCCTCTTTAGTCCTAAATGAGGTGACTTCTAAATAATGCTGCTAGTGTGTTTGGTGCAATATTAAAATCCATAAATCATACAAATATGAAGTGGTTTATGTGTGTACTAACAGTATAAATTGTCACAAGTAAATGAGGGAGCTCAGTGAGTTACCCTTCATTGATTTAAATTTATTACCAAGGCCATTAGATTGCTTCAGCAGCTAAGTGAATTTTCTTCATCATTGCTACATCAGGAAATGAAGTGTAAATAGTGCGCAGAAAGGAGAAGCTGATTAGAAAACATTTGTCATCTGATGAGAAGCTAAAGGCTCCTGCTTTGTTATTTTGGGCTCTTGACAGCAGCTGGAGTTAAACATCAGCACCCAAGAGAATTTTGCTGTTGGCCTCGGGGTGTTGTGGCAGAACTTGTTTTTCTGGACCTTTTCTTTATAATTTGTCCCTTGTGACATGAAACATTTCAACAACATTGCTTTGACCGTAAATAACAACCCATGCAGTGGCAGCTTTAATGTTTTTATTTGAGCTCAAAAATTAAAAATTTCTGAGGTAATTGGGCACAAAAGGTGAATTCACATCATGTTTCAGTAAGAATCCACAAACAGTTAGCTAGGTGAAGAGGCTTCTCACTACAGAAGTGCACGAGCACTCTAAAACCATGCATAGCTATATGTTGTCATGGAAACCTTTGAGTTATGTATTGTTACGTGAACACAATATTGTGCTTTTTTGAACAACATCTTATTCGCATCACAAATATTCTGTATGGTTTCTTATAAACTTAGATTCATTATTTCATCTCCCCAACGTCTCATTTACTGGTATACAATCTTCACTCCATTTTCAATCATGTATACACAAATAGAGATTATTAAGTAGTGACCAGAAGATGATTATTCAAGTAATGTGAAACAATATTTCCTTACAGAGTTTATAAATGAGGTGGTTCTATTTCTACTATATTCTTGCTATATACAGGCCGAAACCAATCGGTAGTCAAACATGTGCATCATGCCCTGTTTTAATACACAGTAAGCTATAAATAAACAGGTAATTATTGGTTATAGAGTGTATGTATTTACTACTAATGTACATCAGTGCCTGTTTGCACACAAAATATATTGTTAAGCCTTCCCTTAATTGTGTTCTGGCCCTTCATTGATATATATAAATCCAATTTTTCACACAGCTATCAATCATTTAATGGAATACTGTTACGATAAGATCATATTTGGGCTGCATCAAACACCTCTCTGACCATGAACCATAGCTTGTGTTATTGCTGACATATGCAAATAAAGTAACACAGGTTTTAAAGATAGAAATCCCTAATAGAGCTCTGCATTGCTAACAGTGTTAAACAGGGGGGGACGTGTTTGTTGCTACTTACCAAGTGGATAAACCTTGATATTACAAAAAAACACCCCCAAGTATACATGTAAGTTTCCTCAAGAGAAAAAAATAGCCTGCCAGATTGCTATAATCTGTACAAAATCTTTTCATGTCAGTGTAGTAGTTACTAGGGACTTACAACTCAATTACACAATTAAGGCTAAAATTACCATCAAGCACCAATATAATCCCTTGCTGAGGAAAAGCCCAGGCTGAGCAGATTTATACTTTAGTGGAACTCTCATGGTTGAGTGTTACGATATTTGAAGATGAATGCCTTCAAGTACTTCAAGGCCTATTGCACTTTTACAAAGTCTGGCAGCTTCATAAAAGATGTTGTTCAGTATTGTTAGAGGGTAGATTCGCCAGAGACAAATTTTAAAAAGAATTGTTAAAACGCATGCAGCAGAAGCAGCAATATCCTGAATTTTAGACCCTGGTATGTGTCAAGCTCCAAAAACGCTAGACTCAGCCTGGCAAAACTGTTCCTTTAGTAACTCAATAAAGCTCCAGGCCAGTGGAGACATATAAGTGCTTTCATGGGGTGTGTAGTGCTTTCTGTTTCTACTAATTTAAACATGTAAAACTAGGGGAGTGCACCTTTAATAGAACATGAAACGTGACTTCAAGATCACTGGAGAAGCAGCGGTTACCTGTAAAACATCCTGGTGTTCCCCAGTCAGTTCCATCCATCCAAAGAGATTGACATCTACTTTGGTATTCGTGGTTTAGTCGTTGTTCTTTAGAGCCCAGGCAGGTGTTAACTTTAAATCCTTCAAGATACAGTCTGTGCAATTTTAAGAAACAGAGTAATAAAAAATACCCAAGATTATTGAGGGGAGGATCAATAAATGTTCTGCAGAGAAAGCCTGTTAGCACAGAAAAAGGCTTTTAAAAGCCTGGTGTCTCTGCCAGAGCCCAACAAGGAACAACTTGTTCCGGTTTGGAGGAAAACAAGACATTCAGTGCTCGCACCAAAACATCCACAGCACTCCTTGCCCCCAAGTCATTCCGTACACACTCAGAGAAGAGTGTTTCCGTGAAGAAATCTGTTCCCCAGTCACACACACATATACGCAGGCACACAAGAACTCTACACACTATACTTCCATAAATTAGTTGTCTGTAGTGGTGAAGCGTACACAGAAACTGAGGCCATGCATTCTGGAAACACAGAGCAGAAACAGGTAATTTATAAAGTGAAAGCAGGGGTTTTTGTGCTTGAAATTCTAGGAATGAATAGGTGCCTCACTCACCCACACACGCCCAAACTCACACAAACAACTGTCCATAAGTCCCAGGAATTTTTACGTCACAAGAAACCATGTAGCCTGTCCGACACCAAAGTGTGAGACAAACTTTGTCCTAGAAGATGTCAGGACACTGGCTCCAGTCCTGTCTGTCTTTGGCCTCCCAGTAGCCGCCTCTGTAGGTGTAGGTGCTTTCTCCTGTTCTGTCATCTGTCCTCTTCTCAAACCACAGTGGATTGTAGCCCTCAATGTCTTGCCCTGATGACACAGAATCATGCTTTCTTTCAGTGTGGCTTGAGTATGTTCTTCACAATGTCTGTCTTTCTCAATGCAATTTAAATATCACACACTAGTTACTGCCGGAGCTGCAGTTTATGTCAATTTTTTTGTCTCTACAGTGACAGTAGCCAGTATTCTTGTTTAAGTTTCTTTACCAGTTGCAAAATTAGGTTTTGTTGTTGCCCACAACCAAAGACTAAAGCAACGATCATAACATATACAGAGTGATCAAATGCACTTCTATGCTGAAAGTGTGAAAGACATATAGGTTAGGTGTCCACATTGTATTTCCTTTAGACTGCCAGCATTACTTTATCCAGTTGTTCCCTATGAGTAGAAAGCATATGCGACTGTTTGTAGCTTCCCAGTGAGAAAAGACACCCATCGTCTTTTTCCAAAGCCCTCCAGCGTTCTTCTGCAGCCGCTCAGAGCACATCTTGTTCAAAATTTCTAACTTTATCATATGGTTGTCACTAGTCCCGATAACCAAGGAAATGGAGGAGATTGTTCTGGCCATGTGTGTCTATCCTGACCTGTATGACATTCCAGAAATTACAGCAAGGATGGATAGAGTCTAACATACAACAGTAATGAGAATGGTGATCTGTTGTCAGGCTATTGCTGTCATAGAAACAAAACTGGAGTGTTCTGCCCAGCACTTTTCTGATGGGATGAAGAGCTCCCCAGCACCCTGCCAGCACTTTTATACCAGAGAGAAACACTTAATGGACACACACTCAAAAGCCCTATTCACACAGGATTAGTATTACCTCAGGACCAGTGGTGATTTGTAATAATTGTGGAGGACGTCTATGATCTTAATCCTGAATGCGTCATGTCCGTAATTTGTAAAGTAAAAATTCCACCGCAAATTACCGACCATATTTCACCAAACACAGACGTCCTGTGATAATACTAGTCCCATGAAAATCTGCGTGTCAGTGATTGGGGGGTATTTTAGTTTTTTTTTTTTTTTTATTGCGTGCATTTTTCTACCTCTTTCTCGGTTGAATTCTGGAGGCTGCAGTGGAAATTATTGACAGCATTTTAGATGCAAATGCAGGAGTAGGCCGGTACACAACAGGCCTATGGACCATTCGCAGAAACGGCAAAATTAGATCAACAAGAGGGAAATATGGGAGGATATTGAGATGGATGTCATGCGCAGCAGCATGTGGTAAGAAACATTTTTCTAGGTCTATCTTTCAACAGGCTTAATACAAACACCCAGACAGCCTGTTATCCCGACAACGCTGCCCTCTGTTCTCACGTCACATTGCTGCTTTGAAATATTTACTGTTGCCATGACGACTACATACCACGTTAACAGCGTGACAACAGTGGATGTTGCGATGTGCACAGATTTGACATCATATCCGGGATGTAATGACACTAAATTCAAGTAAAATACAGACTTCGCTTATCCCGTGTGAATGCACTGCAAACACAGACGTGGGGGCGTAATTCACAAATTACCAGAGATCCCCAGGAAATACTAATCCTGTGCGAATAGTACATAAGAGGTAAAAGTCATCACTGGTCCTGCAGGTTTCCTTGTACTCACCCTCCTCCAGGGCCTGATTAGCTTGTGCCTCCCTTCTCTTCCTCTCCAGTCTCTGACGTTCCTCTAAACGCTGCTTCTGGCCGTTGGCTTCATCCCACAGACCTGCCTCCATCAGCCGCTGGTCCGGACGCAGACGACTGTCAGTGGGAGCAACACCCTCTTCAGGCTCATTCAGGGTCAGAGCCAGCGAGGAGAAAAAGTGCATGTTCTCTGCATTATCTCTGGAGAGTAAGAGATAGAACAGACGACTCATTGTGACAAAAGGTCAGACAGAAGGGAAAGAGAGACAGGAACAGGCAGATCACAGCAAGGGAAGGTTGAAATAATGCATTCAATCATCAAGATGTAATAGGAATGTGTCTGATACAATAAACATACGGCAGAGGATATTTCTTCCACAAAAGTTTGGGTTGCAGAGTTTGATAAACTGTCTTTTGTTTGCCTTCAGAGCCTCCGCAGCCTTGGCTGCTATCCACTATTTTAGAACTTTCCATCTTGTCATCCCAGGTCCCTGACAGGATGTAATGGGCTGTGCTCTCTCTGTCCTCCACCACTCCTGTCACCTGGGGACACCAAAGAACAGGACACACAGGAAGAGATCAGTTACATGCACTCTCTGACTTCTAGGTGCTGACAGATTCAAAGCTGGATACTACTTTGTTCCTTTCTTGCTTATGTTGATGAATCATCTAAAACAGGACAAACATTTCACTCACAGATTACATGTATAAATATATAAATTCTCTTAGGTTTCCTGTTAGCTAATGAGTCAATGGCTTTGAAGGTTAATGCTGATATCATGACACAAGCATTCTTTAGGGAGAACACATCCCTTGAGGTTTATCTACACTGTCCCTTCCTGAGCTCTAAGCATGAAAGACACAAGATTTACAGTGAATACTAGTCAAGAGTGAAGACAGATATATGAAAACAGTGTTCTAAATTCTTTGCACAGGCTTGAGTGGTTGTAAACTTTTTGCCCTCTGGCAAGTGTAAAATTGTGTAAATGCTGTGACATTTGAACAACCAGCAATGGTGCAAGTTGTCTGTTACCACATGACAAGTTATAACCTGATGTGTGGCATATTTTGGTTTTCTTCTGGAGCTGTTTAAATAGTTACTATTAGAAATTCTGGGCTATCATACAGCTAAGTCATGTATACTACTGTACTTTGGTGGATATTGTGAAAATCTGTAGTCAGCTTGTAAACAGGCCATCACAAAGAGATAATACAAGGCAGAAATACCAACACTAGATGAATGGCTGAACATTCTTAGTGAAATAAATGTTATAGAGCAGCCAAATCAAACTGGATGATGTTTACATGTTAAAGACAAGTTGAAAGTATTAACTTTGGACTGAATAGGTGTTGTGGGACGGGGCAATTAAGACCTTCTGATGTGTTTCCCTTTTCGTTTATATTTGATATCAGTGTGATCTTTCATGATGGAGATGCAATGAAAACAAAGTTTTAAAACAGTAAATGTGAAACAAACTTACTTTACGTGGGACTTCTCTGGAGAAGTAACTGTAGGGGGAGAATTTGAGACGGCAGGTGTCTTTGGTGGTGGTGTTTACGATGTCAATGTCCCCAGACTGCCGACAGCAACAGAAAGGAAAACAGCAAGAAAAACAGGTATGACTTGAAAATGTACCAAAACCAAAATCATTTCCCCCAGCAGCACAACTGAATGATGCACCCACACACACCTAATCATTGACATGAAGCAGTTTTAATTCCTGTCAATTTTGAAGTTCTAAACAGTAATTTTCTTTTTGTATTAAAAGGTCTCACCTTTTAAATTTTACTTTTACATTTTACTTTTATTATTATATAATAATAAAAGTAATTATATTATACTCCTCTAAAACATGCAAGGACAGTGCCTTCTTTTTGTTCACTGAGCTGATAAAAATAACATACACTGCCCTTAACAGAAGAGGAACTCACCTGATCAATCCAGAGCTTCCCAACAATAATGTTGTGCACAGTTGACGTCACTTTGCTCCACACATAGTGGTTCCCACTCGAGTGAAACTGCAGGTGAATGTTTCCTGTGGTAATGAAGAAAACACACAAACTCCACTAAGTACAGAGTGTCCCAAAAAATTTGACATCATTTAATCACCTAATAATTTGTTTAAAATTTTCTTGCTTTTTTCGCTCAAAAAAGTGTTAGCATTCACAGAACACTTTTTTGAGCAAAAAGAGTTAGCATTTTTATTTTTCTGCTTTCAGGAATAGACATGCCGTTCACTGCAACAGAAAAGGTGTTCTGTGTGTTGAAGTACGCCCAAACTCAGTCAAATGTGAATGCCTAACGTGAATTTGGTAGAAAATTTCATAAACAAGCACCAACAGAAGAGCAGATTTGGACGTGGCATAAGAAGTCTCAAGAGGAAGGCTGTTTGTGTCAGAAAAAAAGGATCCGGACGGCCGGCAGTTTCAGAAGTTTCAGAAGCGGTGCACACATTGAACATTTGTAATAACTTTAGAAAATTAGAAAATTACCATCCCCCAGAATTTTTCATTTGAAATTTGTAGAATAGAACATTTTATGTCCAAAATAAATCCTATTAAGCATCATTTCTCCTGACCATGTAGTCACTCTGATATGGACATCTCAAATGATGTCATTTTTTTGGGACACCCTGTAATAACAGATCACATCTGACATGTAGTGCTATCTATGATAATATGCATTGATTGTCACTTTGAGCAAATTCCTAACGGACTGCTTCTTACCTAATGGCACGACGGAAATATATTTCCCACGAAACTTGCTATCGATAGTAATATGCTGCCACAGGGTCCATCCTCGCTGTGATGTCACGTGGTGGGCAGCAGCTGGTGGATGATGACTGACCTGAGAGTGAGATATCAGCTGGTGTCAGTGGAGGCAATACAAACATATCACACTGTCTTCATGTTTTTGCTCTTCACCAGAACATGTATTACACAAGTAAAAACTAGACTCTGACATGGAATTTTTCAAAAACCGTGCAGGTTTTCTTTTCCAATATGGAGAATATGATGCAGACCAAGGAAACAATACCTGTCTTACGATGCAAATAACAATTATACATAATATACACTTCAAAATAAAAGGCAAAATGGAGCTTTTCGTCCATCAGATTGGTCGCTATGTTTGCCGGACACAGATGAAGCATGGTGGTGGCATCATCATGACGTGAAGCATGGTGGATAATCTGAGATCTCTGTGTGCAAAATAGCAGCGTAAGAATGTATAAATATATATTGTATATATTTTTGTCTTGCCTGCTCACAAATGGAGCGATAACCATACTCCTCCAGTCTGTCCAGCTCGTAAGTCTCCCCCAGCAGAGGGTTGAAGGGTTTGGCTGTACGATGGACTGTGGTGGAGTAGGAGGAGACAGAGAAGGCAGCCACCAGGCACAGCTGCTCCAGCGACGAGTCGCAGCGAGCTGCCCGGTCCAGAAGCTCACTGTACTCCAGATCCTCAGTCAGACGCTGCAGCATTGACAACGGCTCATTGAAGTTTACCTGCAATCAGACATTTAAGATTTTAGAAAAGACTGTTTGGTGCTGAGAATTCCACAAGTAACATAGCTATTTACTCACATTTGCACAAAATAAAAGCTACATTACACCTAATCTGTGGTAATTTGTGGGTGGTACAAATACGTATTTCATTTACAGGCATGGGTATCTTGGACAGGTCTTTGCCGATGCAGTTTTTCATGATGCTCCACAGGTTTAGAGAGTAATTTGGTTTGTCGGGGATACGACTGCGCCTTGTTCTTCGTAGCTGCATGTGGTTTGTGGTTGAGGTGTCCTGTAAGAAATATGACAAAACGCAAGGCTTTAATTTAAGCAAAAAACTGAAACACACAACTGTAAGTAAGACTAAGATGAAGTAAATGGTATTCTATTATTATCAGTATGCTTGAGACGTACATTCTCGTTGTGAGTCCAGTCATTGGGCACTCCTCCACTCATCATACTCTGATTACTTCCTGAGCGCCTGAGGGAAAGTGACATACTTTAAATACAGTTCAATGTTGTACTGGCTAGAACACAGCTTAGAGATTACTGTGTCTAGAGGAGATTTCTCTCACTTGTGCTGTATATCACCAGTAGTCACAGTTATGAACGCAGGGGACTCCTCCATGGCATCAAAGAACTCTGCCTCGTCATTCTCATCGCTCGCATCCCCCTCCTGAGAATGCTCCACATCTACAGCATCAGAAACAGGACAGGTTAGCTGAGAGTCTTTAGCCTGTAAATATTGTTCATATACAGAATATAGAACAACTAGTTAAATTGTAGTTTACATCCCTGCTTGTATAGATTCATGCAATACATGTAGTCAAGATTTCACTAAATGTAATTTCATTGAGAGAAACAAAAAACTAAGTCAAATTCACTGTATGTGTTCATATGCTTGGCCCATAAAGCTACAAAATATGGTCACAATCTTTCCTTCTGTTTCTTAGTTATGCTGTTAAATAATGAAGCAAACGACCTTTTCCATCTAATCTCAAAATGTATCATTTATCCTGTCAGAGGTTTGTGTGAAATTATGTCATGATTAGTGTATTGCTTGTGGGGTCACAGTGACCTTTAATCACCAAATTCTAAACAGTTTATCTGAGTTCAAGTAAACATTTATATGAAGAAATTTCCTTGAGGCGTTCCTGATATATTGCATGCACAAGAATGGAATGGGAAGGACGGACAAGTCAAAAATACGATGCCTCCAACCCCAGCTATTGCCACCACAGAGGCTTAAAATGATTTACAAGATTGTTCAAACTCATAACATTTTTATTAAGCCCTAATTCAACTTGGTTATCGTTCCTTAGAGGCTTTTCTAAGTGATGGGACAGGAGTTGTTTGGCCTATTTATAGCTTGGTAACATTTGCTTGATGCTGTTTGGGAATTGGAATGTCAGAGGCAAATTAATATACAAATGACTTGTTTATAAGCTTTTGTAACTGAGATTTAAAGTAGTCGCTGCGTTGATTATAACAGTATAACCATCTCAAAATAATGGGTGATCAAAAAAAGACTCATACCAACACTGAAAGGTACTTAGTAAGATATTTACTTCATTGGCAACAAACTATGGCCTCAAAATGAACACATACGATGAAGAACATTGTAACAGTCATTAAAAGCAGGCCTGTTTGACTACTTTACTAACTACATTGTACATGCATGTAGATAAATGCTCTAAAAATGTGCTGTAAGTCTGTCTGAGACATATTTCTGTGCCAGAAATGCATTTATACTGATGGCCAGAAGAGGGCCGTATTCTGTGACACTCTGAAGTTACACATAAGAGTCAAGCTGTCTAGTCGAGAGAGAAAGTGATGTGTCTCACCTGTGTATGAGGAGGGATTCTCCCTCCAGGCTCTCTCTAAGCTGTTGTGCTGTTTGGCTAACTGTTCGATGGTCTCCTCCAGGTGGTGACGCTGTTCTCTCTCATGCTGCAGGGCCTTTTGCCACCTCCGACTGTGAGATTCTGCCACATCCAGAAAGTCACGACAAGCCTGAAGTGCGAAAAGCAACACACATCAAAGGATAAAAGGCAACACCCTCCAGCTAGAATCCCTCGTTTAAAAGTGACATTTTCCAACTGATCGGGCTCCAATTTACCGTGTGGCTGAAACTTGAATTGTGTGAACTCACATTGATCATAGCATTGGAGGTGATGCGGAAGAGGGTGGCTCGCTCATTAACAGTTTTCACTTTGTCTGTGCTGTCAGTGGAACCACGCAGATCCTCGAGTTCACTGAGGGAGCGCTGGAGGGCGGCACCGTGCTTTCCTATCAGCTCATTACAGGTGCTCAGATCATCCAGCTTACTGGCCAGAGTCTTGAGCACCCCTTGGGTTAGGGCACGGTCCTCCTGAGGTACAGGGGCTTCATCTCCGGAGTCATCTTTATGAAGAGACACAGAAACGAAACGCAAATTCAGTTAGTAATTAACCAAAGACACTGGGGTATCATTATAGGACTTACAGGTTACTAAGTCTGAACAATGTGGGTGTTTATGGGAGGTGAAATTCTATACTATAGTAAACAGTGCATTACAGGGATTAATGTCTCATCAGACAGATGGAGAAAGATATTTAAAATACTCTAATTTTAGACGAGTTGAGAGCATTAGTGGGGAACGGATGGAGGAAGATAACACTTCACACCCTGATCCCCCACAACCCTTCCTCTACACAAGATTGGAAAGCTGTGAATGAACACTGTTGCCCTGGAAACGCCGGCCTGTGCAATCAGGAGGCAAGGCTATTTTTAGAGGAAGAGGGAGAAAAAAAGATGACGCACTACCCTTTTTCTCCTCTCCTTCTCTCCCTATACCCCTTGCTGGCATGAGCTGAGCCATCAGTCTTGAGGATTTTTGAAAGAGCGCAGGGAGACTGAACTGATTACAAGGCATCACAAAACAATTATGACACTGATTTAAAAAATCTTTGACAACTTGAAGCATTAAAGATATCCCCTCACAGTCCCTGTTTTTGCCTAAAATACAGAAAGTTAGGCAAAATATTTTTCTGCATCTGCTCTCACTTCCTTGCATTTCACATACATGCATCATAATGCCAGATAGAATCTGATACACTGAGTACTTTTTAAAACCTTAGTATATTTCCTGCCTGTTTAAATGCATTTTGAGGCTTTGGATGCAGCTTGTCCACACATTATGTGTTAGTAATAATGGACCCACTGAAAAGTCTGTGGGTTGGAGAACATAATAGAGCAAACTGTGCTCCATTAAAGCCTCTTAGTGAAAAAGTCATCAGTTTAAAAAAAAGAAAAAAAAGACCTAGATTTATAGACAGTTATAAATATCAACACAAATAATCCAGCTTTAAAATGCATATAGCCACCTCCATTCAATGTAATTAAACTTTTCTAGGTCAAAACATTTCTTCTAGGGCAGCACAGCGTTGCCTATGAATAGAGTAAAGCGTGGAGACAAACTGTTCCACTCCATCAAAGGGGAAAAGAAATAAAAACAATCAGGGCAAACTGGATTAACAAAGTCTCTGGAGGAGAAGATTAAAAAATGAGAGGGTGAAAAATCCTTCGGGCATCTGTAATGGTTTCATGACCCACATATAGCCGAGAGAGAAATATCTCACTTGACTTTTGGTCAAAAGTGTTAGGACACTAGATTATGAATTTGAGATGTGGAGCCATCTGCCATCCAACATGTTGGTAGGCAAGAGCACACCCTTAATACTCATCCGTGGATTAATAATGCCCATGCAGAGCATGCACTAGTCTGTGCGTTAATGGGTTATTGTTCACACAGGACACCGGAGAGTCTGAGACCAACTGGTGACTCATCGTTGAATCATTAAAAAAAAACACACCCACAGGTGATAGAGGGAGCATCAGTATGGACACAGTGTGGTAAGAGAGAGTTAAAAATCAGGGGATGCACTGGAAGCTCCTGCAATACAGACGAAGCATTTAAAGTCCGACTGTGATATCCTGAAAGCTTGCTGTAGCACACACACACAGAGCTGAGGTGTATCGTTTCCACCATGTAATCAGCTATTTGGATTCCTTCTCACACTGCGTTAAACTTTCACCTTGTATTTATTAACCGTTGGAAAGACAACATTCATACATATTCTAGAGAATGGAAAGTCGGTAGTGGTCGTGCAGTAAATATCACAAGATAGGTGCCTCATAACTTCTGCAGCATCCACTTAATTACTGCTGCTCTAATCCACTTTCAGTCAATTAATTTCCCTGCTACTAAGCCCATAACTAAAAGCTCATGCAATGATAATCTATAATCACATCACACACTTCACCAAAACACACAAGGATTTGCTTCAGCTGAGCTTTTCATAATTGTGTGAACCCAAAGTGAGAAATTAACATACAGACTATAAATCAGACAAAACATGCAATAACAGCATTCTAAATATCCTTTCTGAACCATGAGAAACCATAGAAGTAGTGTAAAATCTTCTAAATGGGCTCAGCTCTTTAAATCCTGTTTGTTTTAGCTGTAATCACCATAAGTGAGGCAAAATCTACTGCATCACGTAGAAACAGCATGAACCCCTCCTGACACATCGTACGCTAATGTGGTTAGAGTGACACAAAGCACTGATTTGCATCTCGCAGGTGCAGACCTTTTACTCAGCGTTAAAGGGTTCGTACATGTGCACACCTCCTAGTAATGAAGTCTCTAGTAGCTGCAATAATCATGAGGAAAAGTTGGATTTAAATCAGTCGTAAACAAACAGGACAAATATGCTACATTTGACTGAGACTGCTGACCTCTTCTGCTGTGACTTTGAAAATTACGATGCCATTTTGTTTACTTGGAAGCAAAATCTGTGTTCGTGTTAAATTGCCAAACTTACAGAACTCAAAAAAACAGACACACTTCGACAATTACAAATACACACATGAATGCAAACAGGCATGCAAGCACACAGCTTCTATCTAAACTGCTATTCTGCTCTCAGTAAAATAATGAACAGGTTACTTACAAGGTGACACTCAATGAAAAGGCTGCACTCATGTCTCCCTATTGTCCACAGTCTATGGTGAAAAATATTTTCAATGAAAATCCTCACATCCTCCTGTTCTTTCTGTTTTTTCTGTTTTTTTTACCCCTCCTGCTATCAGAACGGCAGGAGGAGTCTAAAGGAAGGTCATTTCATTCACACTCATTGTCGTCATACTGAAGGAGACGGGGAGGGAGGAAGGAGACAGAGTGGGAGGGAGACGGTGGCTGCATATGTGTGCACATTTGTGAAAAAGAGAGACAGACAAAGACACACAGAGAGGAGAAAGCCCATCTTTGCTGCAGGTTCTTTTTATCTAAACATCCACAAAGTGCAAGGAAGGCTAGACATCAGCAAGCAGAAAGAGGCTCTGAGACTCCCAGCAAACAAATCATTATATATTAATAAAGATATTAAGGTTCAGAGGTTAAAATAATAGTGTTGTCAGGATGATAGCAGATTGAATATGCAATTTAACATGACACATACAGATTTTTCCTTTTTGCCTTTAGCCACACCTTTGTCCTAACAGGCCGTTCCCATAAGAACTTATTGAATTACACTGCCATCTTGTGTCTTGATGTTTACACAACACTAAAGGCTGCAAAGGAACACAATACTCATCTAGGTAAGTGGGTCTTGGTTGCATGAGCGTGCATTCAGGTTACAGCTAAAATTAGTTTGACTACTTCAGACTTTCTCAAGTGAGCCATGCTGTTCCTTTGGAGTACATATTCTGGGGCACACTGTAGTTTTTTTTTTTTTTGTTAACCCTCGTGTCGTCCTGCGGGTCAAAATTGACCCGTTTCAAAGTTTGAAAATGTGGGGGGGAAAAAAATTTTCACAGTGAAACTTCTGATGTTCACATTTTCAACATTTTTGGGAAATCTTTGAACATTTTTTGGTGGAAAAAAAGAAATGTTCAAAATGTTTCTTAAGAACATTCACAAAAAAATCAACCAAAATCCAGTGAATTTCGCTGGATTTTGGTTGATTTTTTTGTGAATGTTCTTAAAGAAAATATTAGAAGTTTTACTGATATATATATGGAATCACTTTAGATATTTTTAGGATTTTCTGGAAGATTTTTACTCATTTTTTGAAAATATGTACAAGAATTTTCTTGCCAAATTTGGGGGATTTTTTTTAAATAAAACATTTAAGGGAAATTTTTAAGGAATTATTGGAATTTTCTTCCTGAAGGTTTTGCAAATTTTCAGAAATTTGCGGATTTTTTTGCTGAATTTTTGGATTTTTTTTAGACAACAATATTTTTAGATGCCCGTAAATGAAGACAACAGGAGGGTTAAAGGAACAACAGATGTCTCACTCAACAGATCAGAAAAGATCACATTATTTCTTTGATCCAGGACAATATTGTGTGTGAACAGTCACAATACATTCGTGAGGATACAGTTAAATATTAGACCTGAGTAGAAAGCATCCATCTCACCTGAGTGATGTATCAGGAGCGTGGCGTTGGCTTTGGCCTGCTGCAGGGCTGACACCCATCTCTGACACTCTCCCTCGGAGGTGGCCTTCAGGTGATAGCTACGACCTCCACTGGTTAACACCAAGTGGCAGGTGTCGCCCACCTCGATGTGGGCTGTTGCCAAGGGAATGGTACCCCGGCATGTGTGTGCCATCTCTGCCTGAGTCCTGAGGGGAAAATAAACCGAGTGGATAGTAGTGTGTGAGTGCAGGACAGAAAGAGGAGCACTACAGGCTCTCTGCTGCATTTAGAAAATGAGGCAGCTCCATTTTAAAGCACTTTACTGTTAAAATAACATCCTACAAGGTCTGTAAAAAAATGTCAAGCCTGAATAATGGAATGGTAGGCCTTTTCTGCAGAGACAAGCTCTGGACTTTTGGCAATCTCTTTCAACAGACAGGATTTGGGCAGTCTGTACTGGAACAGTTGGAGCTTTTGCTTCACATACGTATGGCCTCTCTCATACAGATTTCACAAATTATCACACTGAAAGCTTTTGAGACTCAGATCCTTGAAATGAAGGGACAAACAGGCTGAGAAAGAGCTTTTTTCCATGGTCCATCAGACTTCAGAACTAAAAAAAAAACACCTGAAAACCTAGACGCACAGTGTCACTTTTAATGGTTCAGATACTGCTTATGTGCAATCTCCTGAGCATATTTATTCTATTTTGCTGGTTTTTATTTCATTTTATTTACCTCTCACAATGTATATATCTTGCCTGTTTTGCATATGTTTTTGCATTTGATTCTATTATTTAATGTTGTTACTTTATGACTCACTGCTTGTTACCAATGTACCGTCCAGTGGCAGCTATTTATATTTTCGTCATGCCCCCATGTACGATGACAATAAAGCTATGCTATTTTATTTTACTATATACATAAGAATTTAATATTTAAGGTTTAAATGATACATCACAATATGGCACTCTTCCTCATCTACATTAATTATTTATGTCTATATATTGCAAACATACTGAACTGAATAAAACTGCCATATGCCATATAAACATTACTCTTTTATATTTGGCAGTATATGAATGATGAACCGCACCATTTGGAGATTTAGTTTATCTTCCTGCATCTCCCTTGATTAATTATCAGTGCTTTTTATATACTTTTTATATACAGACTACATATAAACTATATTGATATCTAGTTATTTCGTCGATATTGAATTTTAATATTTACGTGAAAACAACTGAGAAAAAAGTTAGTTTAGCTAAAAATTCAGCTAACTACTTAGCTTAAACAAACTAGCCCCATTAGCTAATTACACACACGTATATACTAAATACATAGCTTGCACAATTTTGTATGACATCCTCAATGAATAAAAGTACTTTGGGATCTAGGTTTACTGTTAAATTAGTTTTGTTTTGTTTTTTTTACATTTTGTAATAGTGACTCAGGTCTTCTTTTTCTTCAGTAATCAAACAGGCATTTTTCAGGGCACTCAACTTCTTGACAGTTAAAGTTAAAAGTTTAATTTCCCGTTTAAAAAAAAATTTCATCACAACATGGAAACAAGAAAAAACAAGGAAGAAAACACAGCCAACTACTATCTAGCTAATTAGCTCAGTTCGCCAATGAATAAACATATATGCTAAATACATAGCTTAGCATAATTTTGTATGTCATCCTCATTAAATGAGCACTGTTAAATTTGCATTGTTCACAATTTAAAAAGAATTTTCTTTTTTTAACATCTTGTAATTATTAAATACAAGTTAAAGTTAATAGTTTGATTTTTAAAAAAATCAAGTTTCATCGCAAAGTGAAAACAACAGAAAACAATAACAAAAAAAGCTAGTTTAGCTAAAAAAAAATACAGCTAACTACTATTTAGCTAATTAGCTCAGTTAGCTAATTAATATACGTATATACTAAATACATAGCATAGCCTAATTTTGCATGGCGTCCTCATTAAATAAGCACTTTGTGACCTAAATTTGCTCCTAATCCCACCCCAAAGTGAAAACAACAGAAAACAATAGCGAAAAAAAATCGTTTAGCTAAAAAACCAACAGCTAACTACTTAGCTTAAACTAGCTAGCTCCGTTAGCTAATTAATACGTGTATACTAATTACACAGCTTAGCATGAAATCCTCACGAAATAAGTACTGTGGAACACTATGTGACCAATGTTTGCTTTAAACTTGTATTGATTTAAGTGCACAAATCACATTTTTTTTGTTAAATTGTAATTATGATTTTTTTTTTAAGTTATCTAGCGGCCATTTTTAGGACACTCCATCCTTTGCCAGTTAAAGTTGGAAGTATGATTTTCCTTTTTTTTAAAAATCACTTTTCATCACATTAAGTCGGCCCGCATGCTGCTAACAAATTCAACTATGATTAACTTTGATTTTAAATCGGTGTAAATACAGCTGCGAGCAGCGTCGGATCGAGCACCGACGGTCGCCGGAGCCGCTAGTTCCCGTCACCTGTAGTAGGACAGCAGGCCGTTACTGAGGACGAACCACCGCCGCTGGTAGCCCTTCAGGTAGTTGGTCCATTTAAAGAGCCAGCCCTTGTAGGTGTCCAGACACGGGAGGTGCAGCCCGGGGAGAGTCGGGGAAGGCAAACTCTTCACCAGCTCGTTCATCTCCCCCCCCCCCCCGTCTTCTTGGATGTTTAGACCGGCGGGTTTGGACGGAGGAAGCGGCGCAGTCGGCGCGGAGTCGCCGCCGCCTGTCAACAGCTGCACAGTTTAGCTAGCAGCGGCGGAATGCTCACTGTAGCGCACTGACTGTACCCTCCGACACGGCTACTGTTAGCATGCAGCTGGGAGGTGAAGCCGTGTCCCCCTTCAACCACTGGAACAACTGTCACTAAAACACCAAACGCTGCTGTTGTAAGCTAGGACGAAATAACGGAGCACATTATTGTTATTCTAAGTGACTGTACAGAGGCTGCACTTTAACTGCGTTGTAATGATAAAGCCTGTGGATGTGAGAGAGGGGAGATCATGATGACGTCCTTATCACAGGATTGTAGCATATGAGTGCAGGTCTGTGTGTGTGTGTGTGTGTGTGTGTGTGTGTGTGTGTGTGTGTGTGTGTGTGTGTGTGTGTGTGTGTGTGTGTGTGTGTGTGTGTGTGTCTGTGTGTGTGACATATGGCATTTCACTGCGATTTTCTGCAGCAACGCAGACGGTTGCAGTGCATGTCAAAAATGATGCATCGCATTTAAAATCCAATGTAGACTTTTTTTTTCTTAAAGAAATCTCCAGAAATTATAGTAAAGATTGCAAAATAAATCTGGCAATGTAGTCATAAGTTTTAACTTTATCAATAATTAATTTGTCAGTGCACTCAGACTGTACTAGTTCGTGCAGTTTTGCATCTTGCACTGTGATCTTAACTCCACCAGAAAGCACCATAGTTTCCTTTGCTGTACTGTAACACACACAACAGTCCTGGATTTATATGTCATAGTTTGTATTAATATACCACAATGCTCACTCACTAATGCAGTAGTGGATTTTGTGCCCATTTTTATTATTATTTTTTTTAATCCTTCTAAGCCGTCCTAGACGATTAACTCATTTTGGACAGGTTTTGAACAGCTAAAGAGAATTTTTTTGAGCAAGTTCTGGAAATATTTGAGTAATTTCTAGTCATTTTGCTCATAACTATGGTGATTTAACACATTTTGAGAACACACTTATTTTATGAGGTCAAATTTGAGTCATTTTGGACATGTTTATATTGTTTTTAGTAATTTTTGGAACCCTTCTAAGCCATCCTAGATGTTTAACTCATCTCGGACCGATTGTGAATAGTAAAAGAGGATTTTTTTGAGCAAGTTCTGGACAAATTTCTTATCATTTTGGACAAATGTGAAGATTTGTTAAAGATTTCTGTATTATTGCGAGATAGAGGCACAGCGTCACTGTAACTATGGCAACAAGTAAATGCTACATCAGCTGCTTGCTGACAATCACATGATTGTGATCCTACTAAAAATCCACCATTGTGGACTTATCGGGGCTTATCCGTTTGAAATAATACAAGGAACAACTGATTAAATTGTGGGGGTGTTTCCGAGTCCCATCAATTGCTACATATTTAGGTCACAAGATTTGGTATCTGTGTATAACTTACACATGCATAACACACGTCTGTGCTCAGCGAAAGGTCATTTTGTTTGTGGGTACATCTATATTAACTGGCTTTTGAAGTCCATGGCATATATCTTGCATACATCTCTATTAAAAGTTTTTTTAAAAAAAACTAATGTTTTTTTTATGTTCATTATGATCATGTTTTTACAAATTCCAGAATTATTTATTATGGAAACAATCACTTCTTAATGAAAAAATTACTGGGTATCACTAAAATATCAACTAAATAACTGTCCCAATTTAGTAACAACCACCTTCTAATTAGCTAAACAATAATAAAATGAACTCATTCAAAAACTGTTTTAATTGTGTTCCTTTTATTAAGTTGAGATAATCATGACAGATATCTCTTTTGCCAATATATCAAATTTCATATGGAAAATAACAAATTGTATCTGTGTCCCAGAAATCACTTTCAACTAAGTTCCCCATTACAAAAACACCTCTCAAGGAAGTGTGTTAATTCCAGATCACATGACCTGCTCCACATGATGTCATTTCCTCCTGAAGAAAAGACTGGCCAGACTCCAAGGCTTTCTGAGTTATTAGGGTCTGAGCACCGAATGGTGCGAAGACCCTATTGAAATGCTAGGGTTTATTATTATTATTAGGGTCCGAGCACCGACGGTGCGGAGGACCCTATTGGAATGCAAGGAATTATTTATTATTATTATTAGGGTCCGAGCACCGACGGTGCGAAGACCCTATTGGAATGCAAGGAATTATTTATTGTTATTATTATTATTATTATTCTTTCTTTTACCGTCTTTTGAATTGCCTTTTTGGCGGCCTTATCATACCCCAAAATGCGTCAAACTTGGCATGCTCATCAGGACTGGCAAAAAATTTGATATTTTATGGGAGTTGCGCATGTGTGTGAGAATATGGCTCCATAGCGCCCCCTGGAAAATTGAAAATTTGGTCATTAGGCCAACTTGCACGACGTTTCATCTACAGCTACAAAATTTTGTATGCATATTCAGCACATCAGGAAACCCAAAAAAGTCAATCATGGCCACGCCCTAAATCCAACAGGAAGTCGGCCATCTTGAATTAGCTGTAAATTTTTTAAAATTAATAACTCATCGGGGATAAGTTCGAGAGACGTCAAATTTGGCCAATATATGCAAACACGCGACCTGATGAAAAGTTATCAAAATGTTCATCTCATTTCAAAGGGCGTGGCCATGGCGACTCCCAAAAAAAATGGATCCTTCGCCATGAAACAGGAAGTGGTGCCTAACTCAGCTGTACATGCTCCAATCTGCCTGAAATTTTACATGTGTGATCAATGTCCAGCCCTGACAACATCCATGTGGTTATATACATTCACAGTCATAGCGCTACCTTGTGGTAGCAGGAAATTGACATTTTTCACACTTTGATGTACTATTCTTAGCACGTTGATCAGATTCACCTCAAATTTGGTGACATAAGCCAGAACACATTGATGATGATTCCCAGAGAAAATGGTGGCTCGTCATCAAAGGGCGTGTCTGTGGCAGAGCGGCGAATTTCGATTTCTCGCCATGAAAATTGAATTATTAATATCTCAGCTGGAAATAGTCCAGTCTGGACCAAACTTGATATAGTGGACACCAGTCCGGATCTGAACACATCCACACTCATAAATTTAGAAATACTCATAGCGCCACCTATTGGCAACAGGAAGTAATTGTCATTACATTTGCACCTATCATTGCCGGAAACTTTGTCATATCATCTTGAAAATTGGTCAGCTGACTGGTTATGCCTAGACGATGCCACAGTGTGAAGATTTTGACGATTCATAAAACACTGTTGCCGTGGCAACGCATCGTTGCCTTAATAAACAAAGTACTTTTTGACAGGTTAAAAATGCTCAAATGCTCGCCAAAATTACCGAACATATTTGGACCGGCAACCCATTTCATATTTAAGGGAAACTGCACATGTGTATGGCAAAATGGCTCCATAGCGCCACCTGGAAAATTTCAAACAGTTACTACGGCCAGTACGTGTTACCGAGAATTATGAAACTTGGTAGGCATATGTAACTCGTCAAGACACACAAAAATGTAATTGACACCCATGCCCAAAACCCAACAGGAAGTCGGCCATTTTGAATTATATGTCATATGTTTTGACAATTTTGGGTCATTTTTGTACATTTTCAAAAGCTATAAACTCAAACAGGGCAACACCGAGAGAGCTGAAATTTGACCAGGATGTACTCCAGGCATGGGTGATCAAAAGTTATCAAAATGCTCACCTTAAGTCTGAGGGCGTGGCCATGGCGGCCTCGTGAATTTTGGTGCTTTGCCATGAAACATCAACTGCTGTGTAACTGCCCTAAACATGCTCCAATCTGCCTCAAACTTTACAGGTGTGATCAGAGTCCAGTCCTGATCACATCCATAGGCCGACATAAACTCTCGGTGGCAGCGCCACCTGGTGGATGGAAGGAAATGCTCTATAACTAGCCTGGACATGGTCCGATCTGCCTGAAATTTTACATGTGTGATCAGAGTCTGACCCTGATCACATCCATAGGCCAATATACACTCTCGGTCGCAGCGCCACCTGGTGGATGGACAGGAAAAGCTCTAGAAGTAGCCTGAACATGCTCCAATCTGCCTGAAATTTTACGTGTGATCAGAGTCCAGCCCTCATCACATCCATAGGCCGACATGCACTCTCGGTCGCAGCGCCACCTGGTGGACGTGCGTGGATTCGCCGACCAGCAAGGATGCGAGGACCCGTCCAACGCTGCTTGCAACTTTAATTTACTTTGTGATTGCAACAACTTGTCAAGATATGGAAATGATTTTAATTTGATATTCATTTCCACGTGTAGTAATCCTGACACCACAGCATACAAACTAAACAGGAACTATTAAGGAAGAAGTTTCGGTTATCTCCCTGCCTTGTAAATGGAGTTTAATGGATGTAATTTTTTATTTTTAAAAAATGCATAAAAGTTTTCTTGGTGCATGAACTGAGGCTGCTGACTGACCTTATATTGCACAATGTTCAATGTCTTTAAATATTTTCACAGTAAGGATTCATCTGTCGATCTATCTATACCTGAAACCTGATCCTCTGTATATAGTCTTCTACATGTTTGTTGTTTTTTTTTAAGAATAAAATCATCTGTATATAATGCTATGGGCAATTTTTGCACCGTTTTTTTCTTATTTATTCTTGCACTGCCTTTATACTCTTATACTTTCTCCTTTCCTAAGGAAGAAGTTTCGGTTATTTCCGCAGTTATGTTTGAAATGTAACATTACTTCTGCAGCTCAGTGCATCAGTGATCATATTGGTTTAGTGGTTGGAAGTCAATAAAACATTAGCGTCAGTCAAATTGAATGCGTCAGTGGATGGAAGTGGTGGTTGCCTTGTGCTGCTCTTCACTTCACTGCAGCTCCATGGCTCCATCTGCTGGACGGACAGAAGTGCAGCAGCTGATGGCAGCTTCTTTGACCTCACGCTGCTGTCAGACCCACAGATTAGGGTTTATTTCAGATATATACAGGGGTGAAAGTAAGCCGGTACGGTCCGGAACGGCGTTCCGGTAAGATTTTAGGTCCCTGAACGGCGTGGTACGGAGATCACAGGAGATGAGCTGCCAGCTCAAACAGTGAACCGGCCGCGGATCCCGCGACCCGTGCGAATCGTACTCGTGAACACAAAAAAGTGATGCTAAAGCATGAAGCCTAAAACATTAAGCACTTTATTTCCTACGTAAATTTCAAACACGAGATTATTTTTGCTTGCAACCGTAGGATAATAAGCCATGACAAAGCGTTCATTCTCCGTGGGCGTCTGTCTCGCTCACACACGAGAGCGAGAGGCGAAAAGCCAAACCCGGCGAAACTTTTCCTTTACTCTAAGCCGAGTAGCCGAGAGCGAATTGAGCATGCGCGGTCTGCAAAGGGGTGCGTTTGATTTGATGTTCGGGGACACTTGCTTCTGTCAAAACCAATCATTCACACAATAAATTTGAAAGCGGGCCAATGCAAATAATAAATGAAATGACAAATAAATGTGTATGTTTTGATAGGGTAATTTAAAAGACGAATTTTTGATACTTTGCGAGGATCAAAACCAGAGAGAAAGAAAGAAAGATAGAAAGAAATGCAAGAAATGGGATCCACTGCCCTATGTGAAAACTTGGCTGGGGAAAGGCAGAAGAGCAGCTCATGCAACAAGTGGCATGGCACGCAATGACCCTACAGAAGATGACTATTTTAGCCCACTTTGGGATATGTTGTAAGCTTCAGATTATTTTAAGTATGTTGTTCTTTTTCAAGTTAGTTCTGCCATTCCCAGTTTATACATTTTCATGTTGTTTACATTGTTGCATTGTTGCACTGCAAATAAAAGCCTGTTTACATAACTGACTATACTTTTTAAATCAATAAATGTATTTGATGAATTAAAATTATGATAATAAATTTTTTTAATATATATATATATATATATATATATACATACATACATATATATATATATATATATATATATATATATATATATATATATATATATATATATATATATATATATATATATATATATATATATATCATGATTTTTCCATTTATCTACAGTACCCGCAAAAAAAAAAATCGACTTTCACCCCTGGATATATATAATAGAAAATAGTAATTAAAAAATAAGCTGATGTTGTATTTTTGCAGCAGTGAGTTTTACAGGGTTATGAGCAACCAGTCAAAGGTTATTACTGAGGATTTTAAACAAAAACATTCAGGCAAACAGTTAACATCATAGGGTGCCTGACATGTTTGTTTTTTTTCCGGGTCGATACAGATTTTTTTTGTAATCAAGGAGATCAATAACCAAGATTTGGAATCACTACACATTTGCAGAAAAAATAAAGTTTTTGAACAGCACATAAAGTTAAGTTAAAATTAAAATAATCACGAGTTGCAGCCTTTGCTTATTTATGTTTTACATGCTGAAGTTGTCCTTCAGTGTTTCACTGATCAGATTGTGCTGTGGGCAGGAACAAGATCAGAGGGAGGCAGCTGCAGCAGACCCAAAGTAGTTTCACATTCATTTATCTGATCAGATTTCAGCGGGCTTTTTTTTTTTTTTTTTTTTTAAGAAATGGGAACAATAATTGAAAACATGGTAAATATCAGATGGGATCATTGGTGTTATAGGACATCTGCAGACACAGGTCAAAGATTACAAGCAGTTTATTTAACAAATGAAACTAAAACCAACACAGAAAGGATAACTAAACCAAGGTGAAAACAAAAAGGGGAAACCAGACTAATTGTAGGAGAAAGGTTCTGGTTTCAAAGTCTCTGGTCTGGCAGAGAGCGGAAGAATGAAGAACCGGGCCTTTGTGGATTAAGGTGATTGAGAACAGGTGAATCAATCCCCACACCTATGAGAGAGATGGATGGATGGATGGATAGATAGGTAGGGAGGTAGATGGACCATAGATAGATGGATGGATAGGTAGATTCTGCAGTGGGGAAATTTTCAGTGTGGCAGTAGCAGATAGGAAAAAAGTAAAAAGAAAAGCAGCACTCAGTGCACAGATATAAATAGATGTTTTCTCCTTAGAGAAGAAATAGAAATGCTTGTAAAAAAAAAAAAACCTTGTGAAATTGCACATATTGACTTATTTACATTTTATTGCAGTTGCTTCATGGGTGATCTGAACTACTGGGAGCAGGCTTGATTGAACACAGTCTGACTGCTGCAGGGAGGAAGGACCTCCTTCAAACATCGTGGGTGAAGCAGTCTGTCCCTGAAGGAGCTGCCGGTGATGGTCCTGTTTCCTGCAGGGGGTGGGAGATGTCCTCCATGATAGACAACAGCTTTGTCATCATCCTCCTGTCTAACACCAGCCCAGGACAGAGCTTGCTTTCTTAACCAGTTTCTTTAGTCTCTTCCTGTCTGCAGCCGTGATGCTGCTGCTCCAGCAGACCACTCCATACAGGATGGCTGATACCACCACACAACCATAAAAGGTCCTCAGAATTGCTCCCTGCATCCTGAAGGACCTCAGTTTCCTGAGCAGGTGAAGTCTGTTCTGACCTTTCTTACACCGTGCGTTGGTGTTCTATCTCTAGACATGTTTGAATGTCTTTATCAATAAATGGTCAAACACATGCTGAGTGTCAGTTCAGCTCTTTGTTCCACACATGTATATGTTCCTATGTGATTGGTGTCTTGCAGTCAGAGTGTAAAGAATTGAAGCTGTCAGAGGCTTTCTGTGGTGAAGAGGCTGCAGGACATCAGCTGCTCCAACAGGTGACGCCTTTGTTCTTTGGCTCCAACCAGAACCAGCAATAAATCAGCATGAGCTGCAGCTTATCCACCTCATAGAGTGTATAATAAAGAAACCAAGAGGTTTTAGTTGATAGCTGTCTCTAGTGAATGACCAGCATTGTCTTGTTCAGGTTGTGAGGAGAAGTAAAAAGCTTACAGCAGCTGGTATTCCCAGGTAGTCTCCCATCCAAATACTAACCAGGCCCAACCTTGCTTAGCTTTGCAGATCAGATGAGATTGGGTGTATTCAGTCTCAGAAACAAACCTACAATGTAAGTTCTGTACTTCACATGATTCAAATCTCCACTCACATCTTTTATTTGTCCTTTGATTGCTCCAGTACTGATTGATGCCATCATTTAAGCCAATTTACAACACCACCTTGTAGGAAATGTGGTGCAGAGGTAAGTTCTGTGCCTCACATGTTGAAGGTCCATGGTTCAAATCCCCACTCACACTTTTTATGTGTCCTTTGGATGCTCCAGTACTAATTGCTAGCATCATTTAAGCAAAGTTAGAGCAGCATCTTGTAGGACAGGTGGTGTAGAGGTAAGTTTTTTGCCTGGCATGTTGAAGGTTCCCGGTTGAAATCTACTTTAGTACATTTATTATCTTCATCTCCTTAATAGTTTTGTGTACCATCATTTACGAAAACTAACAGTTACACCCAGTAGGAAGGATAGCGCAGTGGTAAGTTATCTGCCTCTCATCCAGGAGGTTTTTGGTTCGAATCCAGCCCAGGGCTCTTTTGACACTTTTTAAGATAAGATAAGATAAGATAAAGTTTTTTATTTCTCCCTACTCCAGGGGAAATTTACATTGTTACAGCAGCTTTATTTACAATATATACATACTTTGACTGTATGACAACCTCTTTCAACCATCATTACAACAAAGTCCACGAAGGACCTTGTGTGAAAGATAGCTCACACATAGGTTGTGTGTCTGTCATGTGGAGGGTCACGGTTCGAATCCCCACTGGGAACCTTGTGGAGGATGATAGCGGAGTGGAAAGGTTGTGGTCTGTGGTGTGGAGTGTCAGTGGATTGGAGTTGAAGGGTGGTTCCAGTAAAACTAAGAAGTTGCCCGAAAAAGGTAAAGAGCGTAAAGAGCGTAAAGAGCGTAAAGAGCGTAAAGAGCGTAAAGAGCGTAAAGAGCGTAAAGAGCGTAAAGAGCGTAAAGAGCGTAAAGAGCGTAAAGAGCGTAAAGAGCGTAAAGAGCGTAAAGAGCGTAAAGAGCGTAAAGAGCGTAAAGAGCGTAAAGTTCAACAAATGCTGTTTTTATTTACTTCACTGGTGACATCAGTAGATGCTTGCAGTGAAACCACCACTGCAAATATTTATGCATTAAAGTATCGCAACTGAAAACTCCCTACAAACGTCCACTTCTAACACCACAAACATTGTCCAGAGGAAATGATATTAGCTGAACATAAAAACATGTAAAACAGCTCTGATGCTTTCATCCTGAGCTCCACTCAAACATTTCACTGTGCAGCAGCTCAGCAGTTTGTTTAAGAAAAGCATTTAGGTTCAATCTGTGAAGCCCAAAACCCACCAGCTTTGAAAAATGACACCATTTACCAGAGTCACAAACTGTAAAAACAGAAGGAATTGTTGGATTTTCTATGTGAATGTGTCGCCTCTCTAGTTATTATTATACTTTCTTCGTCCGCCTCCAAATCGGCCTTTTTGACGCCCTAAACATTCACGAAAACGCATGAAAATCGCCACACACATCAGGACCGGCGAAAAATTTGATATTTTAGGGGAATGGCACGCGTGCGTGCCAAAATGGCTCAATAGCGCCCCCTAGAAAATTACGAAAATTCAGCCCCTGGACAGCATTCGACCTAGACTTCTGAAATTCGGCACACATATGTAACTCATCAAGACGCACAAAAAAGCCTCTTGCATCATTACCCATAATGCAACAGGAAGTCGGCCATTTTGAATTATGAGTCATGTTTTGGACAATTTTGTGTCATTTTTGGACATTTTTTAAAATCTATAAACTCAAACAGCGTAACTCCAAGAGAGCTGAAATTTGGCCAGGATGTACTCCAATCACGGGTGATCAAAAGTTATCAAAACGCTCCGCAAAAGTCTGAGGGCGTGGAAATGGCGAGCCACGGAATGCGGCCATTTTGAAATATGATTCATATTTGGACAATTTTGTCATTTTTGGACATTTTCAAAAGCTATTAACTCAAACACCTTAACCACGAGAGAGCTCAAATTTGGTCAGGATGGACACCAGTCATGGGTGATCAAAGGTTATCAAAATACTCTGCAACAGTCTGACGGTGTGGCCATGGTGACCAGCAGAATGTGGCCATTTTGGATGTCTCGCCATGAAACAGGAAGTGCTGTCTAACTAGCCTGGACATGCATCAATCTGCCTCAAACTTTACATGTGTGATCAGGGTCCAACTCTAATCACATCCATAGGTCGATATAGACTCATGGTCATAGCACCACCTGGCGGCCATTTTGAATTTCTCGCCATTAAACAGGAAGTGATGTCTAACTAGCCTGTACATGCTCCAATTTGTCTGAAATTTTACATGTATGATCAGAGTCCGGCCCTAATCACATCTTTGGGCCACTTGGTGGCCATTTTGGATTTCTCGCCATGAAACAGGAAGTGCTGTGTAACCAGCCTGTACATGCTCCAATCTGCCTGAAACTTTACTCTCTCAGTTGCAGCGCCTCCTGGTGGATATGCGTGGGCCAGCCGGGCCGCTCGGATGCGAGGACCCGTCCAACGCTGCTTGCAGCTTTAATTTAATATAAAGTAGTGTGTGAGTCAAGTGTGGATTTATGGCATGTCAACAGGTTTACTACAATATCTTTATAAATAACTTTCAATTTCAATTTTGCTCAATTGTATATATAATATTTAGAAGAATCTTTCTGTAAAAATGCCATGTGGTGTTTGGTTATAGGTGGTCATGTTGATTTTAGACCTGAAAACAGCAAAAATGTAATCTATGATACAAAAAGTCCCGCAATTATATATTGACCTAATTGTTACAGAGGAAAATAAAGTGAACTGGGGTTAACGTGTTGACAAAATGGACAGTGTTCACCAGTTTTTCACCAAAACTGATTAATGGAGTTAATAAAATCACAAAAGTTGCCTTATTTGCTTGCATTTCTCGAAACCTTTATTTAACACATCAAAATGGTAAAATATTCGACTCTTGTACAGACAGTAATAATTTAAATAAATACCGTGATTAATTATCATCAACAAACGCAATAAGCAGTATCATCAAAGGAATACCTAAGGCTTCTTGACTTTTTCTGGCGTATTTGTTGTTTTTCTAGCGATTACAGGGGAGGTTAAATAAATGCATTAATAAGTAAATAAGCAAACAGCTGATTATTTTCATTTGGCATCATCACAGTCATTAGTGAAAACTTTTAAATTGTACAATCATTTCTGCAAAGTGCTTTGTGACAATATGCCTCACAAAAAAAGGGTTGTAACGTTTTAATCTGTCTTTAGATGTCGATGCCTGCAGCTTTTTCTTTCATCACATGGAGGAGCAGTTTTAATAAAAACCCCAAGGCATCCCCATATCATCATCATCAGAAATAAATCTCTATGGCACTACAATAGGATGCATGATATGGTTTTGCAAATATATAGTTTTCAAACTTTACATTGCACTGTATAACTGTTCAAATACCATATTGTAAATAATACAAAAAACAGTTTACACAGCACAATGCAAATAAAGAATCTGAATTCACCCAACTGGTGTGACAAGTAGTGCTGAGCAGAATCGTACCTACAAAATCTAATAATCAACAGAATTTTGAACCTCCGTATATCCGGAGGTCTGCTGGGTACAGTAGTAAGGCAGTCAGCGCAGCCGAGGACATTTAAAAATTGTGGTGAAAAACGTTGCTACAAGAATGAGTTTCAAATTCATTGTCTTGAATGTTTGTTGACGTAATCACAGTGTGAATTGTTCCACCTTTCAGCGTCCTTCCCAATTTGTAAAGTCTGCTTCCGCTCGATTCGCATCACGTCCTTCAGGGTTTTTTTTAAAGCAAACTGTCTTGTTCGAAAACGGAGGGCAGAAGAGAGAAGTCGAAGGGCACAAACTTGACACCGGTTCCGTGGTAGAATTTGTTCTGAAACTCCACCCTGGGATCAGACGGGACAAAAATTAAACATCGCTTCAAACTTAATCATGGAAGTATTACATTAACAAATCACTTAAAATGGATCAGTCATATGTTTTTCTCCAATACAGCCAGAATTGCATTATTTAACTGTATAATTTATTGCACAAATTTATGGACAAATTGGGCTCATGAAAACTTGATGTTCAATAGAAAGGTCTTTAAATAACTGTACTGATACCACAGTAAATGTAAACCAATATAAGTATGACTACCTAAAAGTAAAAGTGTTCAATGCAGAACAATGGCTCCTGCAACTGATCACTATATCGTATATTATTAGATTAATATTGTTGCTGCATTCTTGTTAAAGCAATTTTTTTAAAGACCTAATTTATTTATTTATTTCAGCTATTTTGAATGATATCTGCGTTTCATTGGTATCAGCTGATAAAGGCTTTAAAAGGAAATACTGTCATTGTTATGTTTGAAAGGGTTACATAGAAATAAATATGAAGTTATATAAGTTGCTCTACATTAGCTAAAGTTGCTCCATATTAGTTTAAAGTTGCTCTATATTAGCTAAAGTTGCTCTATAATAGTTGAAGTTGCTCTAAAGGAGTTAAAGTTGCTCTACATTATTTAAAGTTGCATTATATTAGCTAAAGTTGTTATTATTAGTTAAACTTGCTCAATTTTAAAGTTGCTCCGCATTATTTAAAGTTGCTCCATATAAGTTAAAGTTGCTCTATATGAGTTACAGTTACTCTACATTATTTAAAGTTGACAGTATTAGTTGAAATTGCTCTATATTAGCTAGAGTTGCTCTACATTAGTTAAAGTTGACCTACACTATCGTTCAAAAGTTTGCGGTCATCCAGACAATTTCATGTTTTCCATGAAAACTCCCACTTTTATTCATGTGTTAACATAACTGCACAAGGGTTTTCTAATCATCAATTAGCTTTTCAACACCATTAGCTAACACAATGTAGCATTAGAACACAGGACTGATGGTTGCTGGAAATGTTCCTCTGTACCCCTATGGAGATATTCCATTAAAAACCATTCGTTTCCAGCTACAATAGTCATTTACCACATTAACAATGTCTAGAGTGGATTTATCATTCATTTAATGTTATCTTCATTGAAGAAAAAGCTTTTCTTTCAAAAATAAGGACATTTCTAAGTGACCCGAAGCTTTTTAACGGTAGTGTATATGTAATATTGTTATTACCACATCCAGAGGAATTTTGACAATCTGAAGTAGTAGCTATGTGTATTTTTTGTTTATTTTTATTTTTCTACTGATATTTCTTAAATGTTTGCACTATCCACTGTGCTGCTGTAACAATGCAGATGTCTTACTGTATGTAAGGTTTATGCTGCCTCGCATAGTAGGACATTTAGCTTCACGGCATTACGACTGGTACATTTCAAGACAATATGTGGTGTCATATCCCAGTATTTCTGATAATAACTGACTAAATCAGTTGGAGCAGTGACCCACCAGTGAAGTCGGAGAGCGTGCAGGAACGCTGATAAACCCTCCATGACCAGCAGGATGGAAACTGTGAGCGATGCGAAGAGGCCAAACACGGGGACCAAAAACACGACTCCGACTTTGGTGGTGATCCTGAGACCCAGGCGCATCACCATGGCCCACAGCACCTCTGAGAGCTCTGAAACCCAACGCAGAAATGAAAGTGTGTCAAATGTAAAGTGGTGCAAAGTCAGTGGGGACACAGAGGTGCAGGCAGCTCAGGGTGAACTGATTATTCGTACTGAACTTACGGGCGTGGGCCAAGCTGAGCGCCCAGAGACGCAGGTAGGATGCAGTGTTGGAAATGCAGCCCAGGCAGTACTCTATGGTGTGAATAGACTGGTGCAGGAGCACATCGGCAAAGTCAAACTGCAAAACAGCACAAACAAAATACATCACACTTAATTCATACTGCCGAAAATGAAATTAGGATAATCTGGCTCGTCTGTTTTAACAAAGCCATGCAGTATCTCTGTAATCACCAGGTTCATATGACACTGATTTAGCGCCAAAGTCGACTCTTTTCTGCTGCCCTACTTTCTATTTTCTAAAACAGAACATCACATGTCGCACACACTTCAGAATGGCACAAATACAATTTATAAACATCAAGATGTGCACACACAGACTGACAGTGGGTCAGTGTATGATTGCTGGACTTTTTATAACATAGTTGACATTTTTGCTGTTTTCAGGCCTAAAATCAACATGGCCTATAAATAAACACCACATGGCATTTTACAGAAAGATTCTTCTAAATATTATATATACAATTGAGGAAAATTGAAAGTTATTTATAAAGATATTGTAGTAAACCTGTTGACATGCCACAAATCCACACTTGACTCACACACTACTTTATATTAAATAACTCAGAAAGCCTTGGAGTCTGGCCAGTCTTTTCTTCAGGAGGAAATGACATCATGTGGAGCAGGTCATGTGATCTGGAATTAACACACTTCCTTGAGAGGTGTTTTTGTAATGGGGAACTTAGTTGAAAGTGATTTCTGGGACACAGATACAGTTAGTTATTTTCCATATAAAATTTGATATATTGGCAAAAAAGAAAAATCTGTCATGATTATCTCAGTTTAATAAAAAGAACACAATCAAAACAATTTTTGAATAAGCTCATTTTATTATTGTTTAGCTAATTAGAAGGTGGTTGTTATTAAATTGGGATGGTTTTTTAAGTTGACACTTAAGTGATATCCAGTCATTTTTTATTAATAGGTGATTGTTTCCATAATAAATAATTATGGAATATGTAAAGACATGATCATAATGAACATAAAAAACATTATTTTTTTTTTTTTTTACTTTTAATAAAAATGTATGCAAGATATATCCAATGAACTTGAAAAGTCCCTCAATTATATATTGACCCTGGTAAGAGGTCACTGTTCTCTCACCTCTTTAGGAAGAGCTTCTCTGTTGGTCACTTCATCAACTCCCTCCTCTTCATCATCTTCGTAGGATGGTGCTGTGGAATTATCATCCTCACTGACACGTCTCACCCTCTCATAACCCTGAGGTGAGGCAACAAAATGATTTCGAAGTCCTGACAAAACGAAGCAGAATGAGACACTGCAGGAGTTTGGACTTGACTTACTCTGCGTCTGCGCAGGCCTTTGCCTCCACGGTAGAGCCAATACAAGTACAGTGGTTTTCCTAACAGCAGAACCGGAACCGAAAGCATCGCGATGATGACGAGGAAAATCTGCAGCCCCATCTGTGGAATTAAGGTAACACGACTAAATTCATATGTGGATCCAAATACATCTGATTAACGGATGTGATTCCAGCCGTCAGCGCGTACCTGTCCCGGGTAGAGAGGAGTGATGTCCTTCCCCTGCATGACAAACATGTTGATGAAGTGGATGAGGATGCTGGGAGCCTGGCTGGAGTCCCGTGCACCGAACGCCAACCACTTGTAGAAAATCATGAAGACCAGGTAGCCAAAGAGACAAAGCAAGAAGAGCAGCTCAGGAAGAAACAGCAGAAAGACATTAAATTTCTGTCGGAAGTGCCTGAGGAGAGAGAAAAAACAAAAATAAAGAACGTAATAGGGTAAAGTTATAATGACTGGATCCTTAAGTGCTCATAAAAACAAAGGGTAGATAAAGTTTGTGAGCGATAAAACATGGACAAAAATCATTCATTGCTGGTTTTGCTATTTTTATTTGATTTACCAGTCATAACCTTTAGCTATGACAGGCTTGGAGCTATTATACCATTATACCCTCAACTGCATGTATTTCTGTTTACACCAGCTCAAAGCCAAAACATTCCACAAAGTCATTAGAGTTCGTTTTCATTCATTAGAGCCATCAACGGTGGTTGGTGAATGCAGCCTACTGGGCAGTTAAAAGGCATAAAATCCAATCACAACACACAGTAATAATTATCTATCTATGTATCAATCTCCACTTCCCTTTTATCAAGTGCACATGTCGATTATTGCTTCTAACGGATGCTCATGCTGTCGATAAATGAGGAAAACTGACGTCTGAAGTCACTTACAAGTGGTTGAAGACGCTCAGCACCACTCCGAAGCTCATGTGAACGACTCCAATGACAACTGACATCTTCATCTTGTAAGAGTTGAGGAAGGAGAGGCGGTTCACTGCCATGTTCCATATCTGATGGATTATTGAAAAGCATCTCGGTGAAAATGACACAAGAATGAGCCGGTTATAGCTGGACTGTAAAATCTGAGTGCATTTACTCACAGGATCGATGCCGAACGGGTACGGTCCACTGAAAACGCCGCTGAAGTTAGGGTCTAATGTGAGCAGAGCGTTTGTTTGGAGTGTTTTGTTTCTGCCGCGTGGAAAAGAAGTGAATAAATCAGATAAACATTAAAACACCACATGCACTGACAAAGCAATAAACAAAAATGGCATTTGCATGTTGTATTAGCACCGATAACTCACGTCCACTGCTGATTTGTGAACATCGCCTTGACGCTCCAGCCAGAGCCAAATATATTGAGAGATTTGGAGAAGCAGTCGTTGTAAACGAGTCCGGTGTAGACAGAAAAGAGCCCCATCATCAGGATGATGTAGCGTCCGTTGAAAAATGTCGTCCATATCTGAGAGCAGCAGAAAGGACCGTCAGCCAGAACTCATTTGCGATAATCCACCTCTGCATTAGGGGTGACAGTAACAACTCATTCCCACCTCATTACTGGAACGCTTCTTGTTCTGCTTTTTCTCCGTCAGCACCATCCACAAGGCGAACAGACTTATTACCATCCCGTGGCCGAGGTCACCGAACATCACAGCAAACAGAAAGGGGAACGTGATGATGGTGTAGGGAGCTGTTCATTAGGGAAATAAAAAGAGGAGTGTGTTCATTCTGAACTTCTCCAAGGCAACCGAAGATTGGACTTTACTGAAGTTTGCTAAAGCACAGTATGAGCTCTTACCTGGGCTTACCTCGCGATAGTCCCCCACCCCATAAGCCTCCACAATGCTCTGAAAACCGGATGTGAACTTGTTGGTTCTTAACAGCGTAGGTGGAGTATCGTTGCTCGGGATGCGGTTCACAAAGGAGGGCACGGTGGCGTCACCTTTTCTCTGATGATAAAGGATGTATGTGTAAGAAAGTAAAGGATTATTTTAAAATTGGTCTGGCATAGAACTCTAAGGAACTCTAAGGGACCATTTCAAATGCTGTTCATGTCAAATAATGATGGTCTAGTGAATTCTAGGTGAAAAAATGATCTGAAAACAACCAATTATAAATCACGATTCAGGAGGACTTGCTGGCACATACTGTACAGCAAAGGAAGAGAATTCCCACTGATGTACACTACAGCTAATAATGCCAAAAAATACAACATGAACAATTGGCGAAGGACCGGGAGTCATCCAAAAAGGCCTGCTGCCAGCGTGGAGACAATGGGGAGAACTAAAAACGTCTCTTGTCAGTGCTCAACAGCCAATAAGTTATTTAAATTCAATTCAGAGGCCAACAATGAACCATCTGAGAACAGTAAGACACTATGAACAAACAGAGTTTATCCTTAAATCTAATTAGCCATTGAAGTCATGTAATTAATCTCAGACAAGATTTTCCCTTCCAAAATAATCAAACTAGAAACACTGATGTTTCTGTGTTTTGAGAGCCTGCTTTGCTTTCAAGACTGAGAAACTAAGCAGACTATCTTTGCTGTTTAATTATTTCTTTCTACACCAGAGCTACAAGACACTTTATGATTGCACAGAAAATACAGCGCCATAAAATAATAATTTACGTTAAATTAAAATGTTATAAAGATGCATATATATTCATGTGGAGTTAAAACAGTTTTTCCAGATTTGTGGGGTTTTGTAGAATTAGCAGGTTGTAGATCTGAAAGGTTAGGCAGAGCTAGACTATGTACGGATTTTTAGGATTTTGTGTTTTATTCACAGATAAACTGAACAATCTCAGGCAGTCATGTGTTGCTCAACCACTTGTTTCCCAACATTTTTACAACACAGAGCAAGTGCAATACAACTGCCATTATCATTACTATAAAGGCAGTTATATTTCCATGTTTACAGATTTCCATAATTTGATGGTAGAAGGACACCAGGGAGGCAGCTTCTAGTGATTCCACTGTAATCAAATAATCAGGTTAGAATTTTGCTTTGACGTCAAGCGGACACACCAAAACAGGTGACAAACTCAAAGAAAAACCGACATGAAAAGCCTTAGTTAAATGTTGGGCCAACAAGAGCTACCACAACAGGTTTACTGCACTTCGACACTGATTGTCAACACCAATGTTCCAAAAGATGTTTCCTCATTTGGTGTTTTGTAGGCAGTGGTAGCTGCTGTCTAACACATCAGCCCAAAATCTCACATAAGTGTTCGACTGGGTGGAGCTCTGATGACTGTGAAAGCCATAGCATATCATTCACATCACATTTCATCCTCATCAAACCAGTCAGTTACCTTTGTGTCCTGTGAATGGGGGTATTTTCATCCACTGCCATTAGAACCGAGATTTTCATCACAGGATAAAGGTGATCACTCAGAACAACTTTATACTGATTTGTGGTGATCCTTCCCTCCAAGAGGACAAGTGGATCCAAACTATGCCAGCAAATGCCCTCCACAGAGGCACCAGATCCCCTCACTGTAGGGCAGTCTAATGACTTCCTGTATGGACATTCTCAAACACCTTATGAAGAGTTGCTCCTGTTCTTCCTCAAATATTGAATTTCTCTCAGGATTAATAAAGTATCTATCTATCTATCTATCTATCTATCTATCTATCTATCTATCTATCTATCTATCTATCTATCTATCTATCTATCTATCTATCTATCTATCTATCTATCTATCTATCTATCTATCTATCTATCTATCTATCTATCTATCTATCTCACTAATGGACAAGCATCATCATATTCAATAGTCTTGAGTTCCTCCCATTAAAATACCAACCAGCTGAACAGACTTCGTCACTGAAGCTCCTGCCATCTGTGCCTCAACAATGAACCAACTTTAAACTCACGTAAAGTGTCTCCCTTTTTCCAGCTTGATACAAAATCAGAATCAGCTGAGCCTGTGTAGCATTTCTACACCTACCATGGATCATTACTGGATGCTAACTGCTTCACTTGTGTCTCGTCTCTATGTCTCATGTAAAAAATGTCTCTATGACTCAAGCTTTATTTTAATTTTAAGCAAGTATTGATGAATAATCAGCTCTTAAACTCAGTATATCTTCCTTTGTACTCACTGAGCCTTCTTCCAGTGCCCCCCTCAGGTTAGCCAGGTCACTCACGGGACACCACACCTCAGCAATCAGACACTTGTTGGTGACATCGAAGCTGCAGAGGTTGAGGATGTGATAGATGGCCTTCATCTTTTTCACCTGCACCACCCAGGTGTAGGCTGACTCCGAGGCTTTCTGCAGAACCTGCCTCAGGTACTCCTCAGTGCGATGAAGCACCTGCAGACAACAACAAACACTATAAACTCACTATGAATGTGTTTGCGCTTTATATCGAGTCAAAAAGGCCTTCAGTGTTACATTGTTAAGGTCCTGGATTCGTGTCCTCAAGCTGTCCAACACATCTGCTCGCTCCTCATCGTTCTCAGGGTGTGGATAAAGATGGCAGTGGTAACTAGGGGCAACATATACAGATATGTAAGCTGATAACAAAGGAGAATGCATCAGATATTGAAAGGTAAAGTTGTCTAATGGAGGATTTCTTACCAATCGCAGATCTTTTGAACTTTTTGTCCAATCTGGTCTCCCCAGAAAGAGATGAGAAACACAACACTTTTGCTTATCTCACCCTGAAACAACACAGATTAGACAAGTTATCACTGCAGTAGGCATGTGTCCCTATCATAATACTTGATACACATTATTGATATGTCAAGAAATTTCCTCATAACATGAAATGCATTTTAACAAATAAGCAGCAGCCACATGTTTAATTCAACTCACAGTGTCCAGATCAGCAAGGTTTTCATCCACTTCTGCATAGCTGAGGATGGTGTAACCTTTGCACACTCTCCACAACATGCGCTCGAAGGCCTCCACCTTCACCCGCTGGATGAGACCTGAAACAAATCTACACCCAGAACAGATCAGATTAGGTGCAAGATTTGCATTTTTAATGACAGTGGAATCATAATATGACATCCGGTTATGCAGCTGTAAAGGAAACATGTTGCAGCTCACCCCAGCTTGGCTCCGAGTCTTTGCATACCAGTGCATCCTGAGACCGAGTCCGTCTCCATAGTGGGGAATTCTTCATACTGGGGACCAAGAGCCTCATGCTAATTATAAAGAGGGACACATTTCATTTATAACAGCCTACATTAACTGCACCCTGCATGGTTCTAGTACGCAAAGCCATGTTCACACACTGGACCGTGATGTTTACTCTGCCTCACATAGGCGTCATTTGTTGCAGCCTGGATGAGTCAGGTGCTGCTCGTAACGGCTGCATTGTGACCGTGTCATTAATTAAAGTCAGAGCTGGTTCCAGCTCCGTCACCGAGGGAAATAAAACACGTCAGCGACAAGAAAACAAGATGCTGCTGGCGAGGTGAGGGGAGGCATCTCGCCAGCGACGCAAACGGGGCAGAGACTGGAAAAAACACGACGGCTGATGTGAAAAACCCGAGCAGGTAAACGGAAAAACACTCACCCTGGAGCGGCTGTGGATGAAGGTCCGCGTGATCTTCAGCATGTGGGTGTATTCGGTGAGCTCCAGGAGGTTCCTCCGGAGCTTCTCTTTGTTCTTCGCCACCTCGCTGAGCTCCATCTCCAGCCTCTGGAGCTGCTCCTAAACAGCGAACACATTGAACACTGGTTAAAGTCTGAATTAAGCAGCAGAATCACCTGTTCAGGTAACTTATGGAGCCAAGAATCAACACAGAATGCAGCTGATGCCAAAATATAGTTCTAGTTCCACATCTTTAAACCTTGAAGTGAATCTGTGTAACTTTTTCTGAACAGAAAAACAACTCAAGAACCACTTTTTACAATTAAGTTAAAATGTTAAAGAGTTATTGCTTAAGATTTTGAGAAACTTAAATTAAATGGAGTACTGAAGCCAGAATGTTGTGATGACATGATTCTAATAGGGATCAACTGATGTTTTGGGGTTTTTTTGTTTTGTTTTTTGGGCTGATACTGATGCCGTTTATATCATGTAAGACCAATAACCGATATTTTTGACCCAATCTACATTTGATGTAATGTTTTAACAACATGTAATAGCAGAGAACCTGTCATTCATGACCAAGCTTCTTCATTAATAAGAGTGACTATATCTGGGTCTCTCCATCAGTCAATTAGAACTGAAGAAGCCTCTTGGATGAGAGGTGAAATGTCTTTAAATATCAAAAAGAGACATCCAGTTTCCTTCTACTGAAGCTCTCAGACAGTACAAGTCAGTGATTCAGGCGATCATTTCTATTGTTTCCTTCTTATTTGCATTAAAAGGCTAAATCTAGAAACAGTGGGCTCATTCTCTGTTGCTAAAGGAAACTTTGTTCAATCCCACAGAACTTTAAATTAGCAATATAAAAACACATGTTGCTTTCCCCTTTCTTTTTCCAATGTGTTCAAACAGAATACGGAATCACAGAAGTGCCACAATAAAAGATAAATGTTAAACAATAAGGAAATAAATGTGTAAATATAAAGAGGAATAGCATAATTGAATGTTAATTGATAGTTATAAGAGAATGACAAAATGGAAAAACAAGAGGAAAAAGGGAAAAGGGGAAAGCAAAGACAAAATTTACTTTTATATTTCCCTATGTTTTTATTTATTCTTTTTTATTTATTCCTCTTTATATTTACACATTTATTTCCTTTCCTATTAGGATGTTACAAGCATTATATAAATAGCCAGGTTTGTCTAAGTTCAGGGTTAATGATGTATCTCCAGCAGGAACATTCCCACAACATTAGTTAACATTACCTACAAGTCCCTACGAATGTTTTAAAGAAAACATTTTAGTTTAATGTTCAAAGAACATTTTAAAGATTTTTATCATTTCCAGTAATGCGCCTATGAAGATAAAAGTAAGACATAAACTGCAACATTTAGAAGATGTTTGGAGGATATTGTCAGGACCACAGATTGTGTTTTATGATAACAAAGGAAGGACGTTCTCAAACCAACATTCAGAAATATTTTCCAGTTGTTATCGAGTTCTCCGATGACAGAATATCTTTTCCAAAATGTTACTCTATGGTGATATTAACAAAAGCAGAAAATTTTGCATGCAATGCTCCAAGGATGTTTTGGAGTTAAAACATTACCACAATGTTAACAAAGAGAACAGATTGTCATTGCAACATTTTCAGAACATTTTATGAATATTCAAATGCAATGGTCTAACAATGTCTTTAGAGAACAATATCCTTTTTTTAAAATTTCGGTTTCAAACATTAACAGAACTTTGCAGAAATTTTTCAGACTACTTTCAGAATAAAAGAAATCTAGCTGGGGCCAAGTACGATCAAAATACATACAGGGTCAACATATTACTGAGGGACTTTTTGTATCATAGTTGACATTTTTGCTGTTTCAGGCCTAAAATCAACATGTCTACATTTGGTGAAAGTTTAATCTCCACTGGCAGTTTGTTCCACTTGTTTGCAGCATAACAGCTAAACGCTGCTTCTCCATGTTTAGTCTGGACTCTGGCCTGGACCAGCTGACCTGAGTCCTTGGATCTAAGAGCCCTGCTAGGTTTGTATTCTCTGAACAGATCACAGATGTACTCTGGGCCTAAACTGCTCTGGGAATTGTAAATGAAGATATATCCCATGAACTTCAAAAGTCCCTCAATTATATATTGACCCACAGCTTAATATCAAAACAATAAAAAATATGAGCACATGCAGAAAAGGAACAAGTTAGTGCATGAAAATTCATCCAAATGCAGGAAATGAAGTGTCACAGTCAAACATTTCTGCAGAAAGACCCTTAGATTCCATTTTTAATGGATCAAAACAAGCGTCAAACTACATGAATGAGCATTTCTATGTAGTTTGTTCCTGTTTATCTCTAAACTGCTACATCACATCTCTATTTAACCCTTGTGTCATCCTGCGGGTCAAAATTGACCCGTTTTAAAGTTTGAAACTGTGGAAAAAAATATATTTTCACAGTGAAACTTCTGATGTCCACATTTTCAACATTTTTGAGAAACTTTCGAACATTTTTTTGGTGGAAAAAAAGAAATGTTAAAAATGTTTCTTAAGAACATTCACAAAAAAAAAAAAAACAACCAAAATCCAGCGAAATTTGTTGGATTTTGGTTGATTTTTTTGTGTGAATGTCCTTAAAGAAAATATTAGAAGTTTTACTGATATATATGTAATCACTTTAGATATTTTTAGGATTTTCTGGGGAAGATTTTTACTCATTTTTTGAAAATATTTACAAACATTTTCTTGCCAAATTTGGGGATTTATTTTTTTTTTTTTTAAAATAAAACTTTTAAGGAATTATTGGAATTTTCTTCCTGAAGGTTTTGCAAATTTTCAGAAATTTGGGGAATTTTTTTGCTGATTTTTGGGATTTATTTTCAGACAAGGAAACAATATTTTTTGGTGCCTGTAAATGAGGACAACAGGAGAGTTAACCACAGCGGGCTTAATAAAAATGTATGAAAGGTATATCCCATGGACTTCAAAAGTGCCACAATTACATAATGACCCATACATACCCAAATAAAAACAATAAAAATGAAAAACAGGGCACTTTTGGACACTTGCCATGATCAAAATTCATGTAAATATGCATCTAAACACAGTAAAAATGCACAGAAAGGGGCACCGTTGTCCACTTACCATGATCTCTAGAACCTGTCTGGGTGGAGGAGCCAGAGGACTCTCATCCTCCTCTGGAACAGCTATATTAGCCTTCTGGATCTCCCTCAGCAGGTAGCCTGTCCACACAAAAAACACACACAGTTTGTTTCATCATAATTACCACTGAAGTGTCAGAGCAAGCTGCCAAACCTAAACCTCTGAGGGAGCATTTTTTATAGACAAACACAACAAATAGCCCAGGTGTGTGCATCAGGAGAGGCTACACCCACCACATGCATGATCCCAGGTGCTGCTCTCTTACCCAGAATCCTCTCCATCTCCTCGCATCTCTTGATTTCGCTGACAAAGCGCCGCTGGAATGAGCTGACACTGGGGTTGAGCTGAAACCAGAGGAGCATCACAAGTCAGGTGGCCGCAAGTTACCGCATCAGTCAGTGCAGGTGCAATGAGAAGGGTCAGTAAATAGACTCTAATGTAGGTCATAGCTGCTTTTTTAGGTTTTATAAATAGAAAATACAGAAATGTGGTTAAAATCTTGCATATTTTGAGCATTAATACAGATATATTCCCCGTTCATTCCCTCCCTTGCATGCAAATATCACAGAGGTGGTGCAGAATCCATGCATTCTGTCAAACAGTGCACACATTTCAACCTGAAGAGATAAATGTGTGCATCATCATCATCATCATCATCATCATCATCCTCTCTACTTACATCTCGGAACTCCACCAGCCCCAGCTCCCCCAGCTCACTGATGCAGTCATATTCAGAGCCGGACTGCAGGAACAATTGCGCCAAACACATCTCCTCACTCCGAAACACCATCTTTAGAGGCAGACAGACAACCTCCCCTCCTCTCAGTCTGTCTGAAGCCGCTGAAGCTGCACGACGAGCCGCTCAACACGAACCCGCAGAAGACATGACAAAACGCGACGAAACCCCCCCCCCCCCTCCCTGAGCCAATTAACTCCCCCCGAGGATTAATTATTGTCCATTAATAACGACGACGCTTTTCCTGGAGGGGATTTATCCTCATCCTTGGGTCTGCGCAGGTTCGATTCCCGTCAAAAGTCTGTTTTAGTGAAGGAGCAAAACAAAGCGAGAAACCTCCCCGATGCACCTTCCAGACGGAGCGGAGAAAGGCGTCATCCTGTGGGGCGCTTTACCTTCAGCACCTGTCAGAAAAAAAAACAACTAAAACAACCAAAAAACAACAAGGCCACGACGACGAGACGACGCGACACAGACAGAAACCGAGCACTGGAGCAAACCGACCGGATCAATGATCAACGCTAACGGGGCTGAAGGCTCGTTAAAAATAAGCCCGAGTCAGAAATAGGCTACGGCCTTTATTCGCGCTGCGTCGCCCGGCAATTGACACAGATTGCGTCTCCGGGTTGCCAGATAGCGCCGCATCCGCTGAAATAATCCGGCTTTCTGGGTGCGTGTTTTTTTGAGGCGTTACATCAGCCTAGTGTGGTTAAATGGGGACGTGATGTGGCAGTTAACAGATAAATAGGAACAAATTACATATAGATGTTCATTAAGGTAGTTTGACGCTTGTTTTGATGCACTATAAATGGAATCTGAGGGTCTTTCTGCAGAAACGTTTGACTGTGACACATGAATTTTTAACTTGCTCCTTGTCTGCATGTGTTTGTAACATTGCATTACCCTCATATTTCTAATGATACTGATATTAAGGGGTGGGTCAATATATAATTGAGGGACTTTGAAGTCCATGGGATATATCTTGCATACATTTTTATAAAAAGTAAAAAAAAAAAAAAAAAAAAATTATCTTCATTATGATCTTGTCTTTACAAATTCCATAATTATTTGTGGAAACAATCACTTATTAACTAAAAAAAAAAATGACTGGATATCACTAAAATGTCAACTCAAAGTGGCCATGTTGATTTTAGGCCTGAAAACAGCAAAAATATCAACTATGATAGCTGTCAACTATGTTACAAATAGTCCCGCAGTTATATCTTGACCCGGGTATAAACTTATTCTCCCATGTCACTGATTTGCCCCACGTGGCGGCTCAACCCGGAGCTACTTCACATCCTGCAAAAGAATACTAACACCAGTTATTTGGTAAAAAAGCAAAATAATATTAATAAAAGCACTATGATGTTCTTCAAATTTTTGTTAAAGGTACATAATATGAGCACATGAAATATCTAGAACACAAATTTCATAATTACAGCTTAAATCATCCAGATTTTATATTAAATTTGTCAGTAAACTCAAACACTATGATCATTATTATGTAGTGAACTTTACTTACATTTTATATCTTTATCATATAAAATAGTACTAATATGAACCTGGAATGACAACATTTGTATTTACTCCTTTGTTTGGTGCCAAATTATGCACACGAATAGCAACAGTCTCTGAAAAGGGGGGATTAGCTCGCAAACCTGGCAACCAGCGCATCTTCTTATTCCGTTCCATCGCTGAAAGCGGCCCGACCATCTGCTGTCGTTCTTTGTGTGAAATCCTTCATTCTGCTTTTTTGAGACGGTTGATACGTTTATTTTTGGAAGATAATAATAATAATAATAATAATAATGATAATAATAATAAAATCGTTTAATATAAATGATTACTGCATGTTCGATTTTTTTTTTTTAAATAAATTTGTTGCCTTTGTTGCAACACGTTTTTAATGAGACTTCTGCATACATGACCCAACAAACATTACTCAGGTTTCAGAAATCATGATGGTGTTTATATTTTCTTATTTATTAAATAAAGGAAATCAACAAATGAAAATATGTTTGTACTCATTTTTTCAATCTGGAGCCAAAACCATCTGGAGTGTTTTAATCCTGCAGCTCCACACTCACATTTTAGGAACATTTCAACCAGATTAAATATTGAAAATCCATCACACTGATACGCTTTTGTCGGAAGCAATTTGCATTTTCACACATACACTCACCAGGAACACTCCGGGATCAATTTTAGAGATTAGAGAGGTGAAGCTAAAGGTCACAGCATCGATCATCGGACTGACAGATTTGAGCATCGCCATCACTAAGGTGCCCTTGAGCAACGTCTCCTCCCTTCAACTAATCAGACTGTAGCTGCTGCAAATGAAGAAAGGTTTAGCAGATGAAGAAGAAAAACCGTGGAAGTGTAGCAGAAACCTGAGAAACCCCTCTTGGTTTGTGCATTAAGGAAACAATTCTTGAAAAAGTCTTACGGACAGAAGTGACCTCTGGAGAACTTCTTCAGTGCGACACTGTGGGACAAAATGAACGACTGGATCTTCAGATTTGATTAGAGCTCATTCACCTTAATCTGAATGCAGGCTAAAAGGGGCTGCTTGCATCCTCTGTTTTTAATTCTAGGTTATTTCCACTTTTACGTCCACTCACCAGCCACTTTATCAGGTCCACCTGTGAAATCAAATGCAATCCAATAGAACAGCTCTGCCATAAATCATAAATAATTTAACAAAACTTCTACATTTTCAGCTTTTGTCGGCTGGACTGCCTTACATTTAAATGTACTCTTAATATTTTGTTCACTGAATTATTGCCAGAACTTTAAAATTACCCTTGAAGTCTCTGACGTTGACATGTCTCATTTTTCCAACCAACTTTAAAAGTATGACCTAAATAATAAACAGACAGCAGAGTTATCCCATCTTTGACAACATCCACAAAAAGTAGAAATTTAAAAGCTTTGTGAAAGTTGAATTTATAGCTGGATTGTTCCTCAGTATCATTGCCAGCATTACTTTTTACTTTGATCATTTTCAGTAATTGTTATGAAAATGATTGTATTTTATGATTAAATGCTCTCATTCATTGTAATACTATAGAACAGTGTGGAACTTGTATGAAGCTGTGCTCAGTCATTTTCCATTTTACGAGAGATAACACATACCAAGATGTGTAACTCGTGCTTATGTGCCTGTATAAAAGCTACGCCGTTTCCCTCCTTTGTCAGCCACTTGTTCAGATTGTGTTTTGTTCACATTAATTCTTTGCCGCAAGTAAAACTTTGCTTTGACTTTAGAGACGATTCTGAGTGTTAATTTGGAGAAGTCAGGACTCCACTGAAGAATTTTCCTGACAGTAATGTATCGTACTAGATGGATTGTGTTCATTTTGTCGTTTCTTACTTTAGAACAGCGTTACTTTTAAACCAACAACTAAGTAAGGAAGAGATGGTTTTTCACCTTGCTGACATGTTTGTCACGTCTGCAGTCTCCCTCAGAGCGTCATCTGACGTGCAATGACTTGTCGGTTTTTTTAAGTAGTTGGACGACTCACAGGAACACTAAAAGACAAAGCCGAACAAGATAACTTAATCAACCATCACGGACTGCTGCAAAAGAAATAACCACATTATAGACCAAGACAAGGGGAGGATCATAACATCAGAGGGTAATAAATACAAACGATGGATTCAGGAGGCCATAGAGATCAGGAAGCAGGCGAGCAGTTCCACGATTCCATCCTCCACAGACCATCAGACGGCTGGGGGTTTGACCGGTCTGATAGATTCTGATAGATCCGTCAGACCGGTCACCTGATAAAAATGACACATCATCACATGGCAGATGATGCTCTGAGGAAGACCGCAAACACGGTCGAAACATGTCAGCAAGGTAAAACCATCTTCTCCTTACTTAGTTGTCGGTTAAAAAGTAACGCTACTCTAAAGTAAGAAACGACAAAGTGAACAGTCGCCTCTTAAGTCAGAGCAAAGTTTTACTTGCGGCAAGGAATCAATATGAACAAAGCACAGTCTGAATAAGTGACTGACAAAGGAGGGAAACAGCGTAGCTTTTATACAGACATATAACCATGAGTTATACAACTTGGAATGTGTTATTTCTAGTAGGCTGCTGGTTAGGCCTTGGCTCCTCTCCTATCTCACTGCTTTTCTTCTAGGTACTGCATTTCTTTTAGTTCTTTTCTGAGCACAAGCTGTCAAAGGAGTTTCCTTTGGGATTAATAAAGTTTTATCTTATCTTACCTGTACTGGGTTGTCTTTGGGTTTCACAGGCGTAACTGACAAAGTGGCCAGAGTGATACCAGCGCTATTGGTCTGAATGATTTCAAATGAAGGTGGTCTGATGATTAAAATGTTGCTGGATATTTTTCGCATTACTGGAGGAGCACATGTAGAATACGACTGGTACACATGTTGATTTCTAAGTCCTCAGACTCTGAACTAGTCTGTTGAGCTCCTGTGACAGAGCCGTGACTGTATCTAGAATCCGCTGCTTGTCTTTCTCCTCCAACCGACTTCCACACCTCTGAGCAAATTTATCCGGATGCCACAGCGCCTGTTGCTTCAGGACGACTTTACGAAATGCCGGCACATCCTTCCGGTCCACGCCGTGCAGCATCACATCCACCATCTCCTGGACCGTCCCTCTCGGAGCCGGCCAGGGGATGTCGCCGTAGCTCAGCTTCGAGGCGCCTGCAGAGGAACCGCTGTGAAACGTAGCGGCGCACCTCTCGTCATACTGCCGCTTCTTTCCCCGTCGGGTCTCTTCCTCTTTACGAGCCGCTCGAGCCAGATACTCTTCATGTTCCCTCTGCAGCTTCTCATGAAGCTCCTTCCTGCTCTGCTCCTCTTGTTCTCTCTCCTGTTTCCTCTTCTTCCATCCAGAAGACGACGCTGCCAGTCTTTGAGCTTCTGCATGTTTTTTATCGAAGTATTCTCTCCTGATGCGATCGGCCCAGTCCCCGAAGTCTTCCTCGTCGTCATCGACAGGAAGAAAATCATCATCTGTGGAACAAACACAGCAGCGGACTACTAAGTGGAGAAACGTGGGTATCAAATTCAGCTTTAAGGAGAGACTTTTACCGTCATTTACCGTCATATACTCCAAAAGTTTCACAGAATTCGTCCTCGCATTCACCAAACAGCTTCTCCATCCACTCCTCCTCAGGGTCTCTTTTAGCTGCATGGCTCATGTTGTCTGCAGTCTGTGATAAATGTAAGAAAATGACATGCAAATATGATCGTAAAAGCATGAAAATCAACTCAGAAAGAACTGAAACTTGAGATGGACGATTCAAAACGTCGAACTACAGGCTCAGTTTCACAGGATATCTGTCAGTTAGTGCATTTCCTCAGATCTACTGTCAATATTGTTTTGTGAAAGTTACCGCTTTCATTGGCTATAATGCCGTGATTCACACAATCACATTCTCTCACGACAGAGAGACAAACAAAGCGTGTGATGGGTGTTGAAATGATCTCAGGCACATTTATCTCAAAGTTCTTGTTACTCAATTTGCAAAACATACACAATTACTGACTGCAAATAAAGGTCTATCCATGTATCTACATATTTGTAGTAAGCAATTATAAGAGCTATCAGATTATTTACATTACTGATCAACCTCATTATTATCATCTGTACTAATTAATCAAAAAAAATTAGAGGTGATTTACAGTCACACCACAAAAAGCAGCAAATATTCCCATTTGAGAAGCTTACATTCAAGTATGTTTAACATTTATGTTTGAAAAATGATCAAAACTGCTTACTTAGGAAAGCAGTTGATATTTATTTGTTTTTTAATATCCGAATATTCAGTCGTTGTTGTATCTGAATACTAATTTTCAGAATATCCGAATATCCAGAGCAAAAAAATTGCTATTTGGACCACCCCTAATTTCAACTCTGATCAGCTACACTGTCAACAGAAAGGAACATTTGTGACCCTATCTAATATTATTAAGCTGCCGCAAGAAAATCTCATACAGACGATTCTGATGTAGTAATCTAAATACCACAACCAGATAATAATCCTTTATTACTCCCAACGTCAGGAGAAAATCCCAGATGTTGTAAATGGTGGCTTATCCTGTGTTTTTGTTACTTATTTTGGTACACAATGGACTCCGAAATGAAGAAACAGATGAGTTAATTGTGTTAGGACTTATTTTTTTAAAGGTACTGCTGGCTTAACACTGAAATTGATAGCGTGTATAAGTAGTATAACATTGATACTAATACCAGTTATTGTGCAATAAATGCATGAGCTGTGCTTGACCTTTAAGGCAGAGAGATGGATTCAGGCATTAACCCAGGGGCAGGTCAAGCTGGATAGTTTTCACACACACAGACACCAAAAAAAAAAAAAAAAGAAATTTGGCTTGGCTTCACAGTATATTCCTCTTTCCTTAGAAGGTAACAAGTAATTGCACTGAAACTGCTAATTCAAGGTTGTTTAAGAATGGAAACAATAATAATCCTCCCTATGAGATACTACCAGTAGCTCCATCACATCACAGCTAACAAGGAATAGACTGAAAGGCAGACAGCATGAAGAGGGTTCTAGAAGGGTTCTTTTTAAAGAGTGCGGCTCCTGAAGATTGGATGAAACGTGTGCCAAGAGATATGGACATATCTGTGCACCAACTAATGGGAGAACTAAGTCTAAACCACGGTTTATCCCCACCTTTAGCCAATCACATTTCACCATACTGTATAAGATGTTATGTTCATAGCAAACTTTATCTTTTTCTGGGAGGCTGTTTCAAGCAAAAAAAAGTCCTTAATCAAGATTCTTTTCAGACACTGATATTAGAGAATAAACAGCTTAATTGGAGAGAAGTTTTCTATCTCAAAAAACGAACACACTCAACAATTGTTAGTTACAGTTCTGCAATTACTATCCAGCTGTTTACCTCTGAATGTTTCCTCCAGTTCAGCAGGTCTTGAGGTGTGACTCCAGCTGTGTTTGCAGCATTCAAAGCTTCTGGGCAGTGTTTTTTCAGAGGCACGACCAGGTCATCATACGCTGAAACGGAACCCCAAACAAACAACAAGGTTTAGAACACAAAAGCAATTGGCAATGTTTAGCTAATTAGAAGGTGGTTGTTATTAAATCAGATGGTTATTTAGTTGACATTTTAGTGATATCCAGTCATTTTTTTTTATTAATAAGTGATTGTTTCCATAATAAATCATTATGGAATTTATAAAGAAATGAGAATAATGAACAAAAAATATATATATATATATATATATTTAACTTTTAATAAAAATGTATGCAAGATATATCCCACGGACTTCAAAAGTCCCTCAGTTATATATTGACTCATACTACAGTCCAGTATTTAACATCTAGTAATACTCTGTAGCAGGTATGAAAACGCTTAGCAAGTCCAGAATATTCTTATTTTCTGTCAAGATTTACTGTTTTACATACAGTGATATACGTTTCTTTTAATATGATACATTTTATAGCATACATCTTAGACATTTTTAGTGTTTTTAATAGCTCCTATACATAACAAGGAGCACAGAATAACAGTTTTAGCTATATTTGTAGCTTATTTATACAGTACCTAGTCACTTTCCTCTCTCACCTTTATATTTAGTTCATTTATGATACATGTTAATGTCTTAATAAGCCCATTTTCTCTTGTCATATTACTCTCGTGTTGATTTTGAGACAAATGCGTCATTATAACATATTCCATGTGTGTGGAGGTGGGATGACAATACATTGACTTGACAAACAAACAACAAAGAACAAGGTTTAGAACACCAAAGTAAGGGCAGTTAAAGGTATTAGTTTAATTTTAAAAAAAAAATCTTCTATTCACGTCTTTCTAACCTGTTTTCCCGTGTTTTAGAGCCCTGTTAGCGGCGGTGTGCAGCGCCGTGTCTCCTCTCCGGTCCCTCTGGAGAACATCGGCTCCGTGTTTGAGCAGCAGCCGCAGCACGGCGTCGTCTCCCAGGCAGCAGGCAAGCTGCAGCGGGCTCCTCTGCCTCTTTCCCTGGGAGAAGTTGACGTCCAGGTCCCGGTGCTTCCGCAGGTACGACTTCAGCTTCAGTAGACTTCCCTCCTCCACGTACTTCCACACCCGAGTCTGTTTTCGGGACACCATGAAGAACACAAACAGGCCGAAGCTAGTTTTGGTTAGTCGGGCCTTGACGTTGGCTAATCCGGTCCGTCTTCTTAATAAGTCCGAAGCTTGCAACAGCACGGATCTTGAGGTTCCGGAGACAGGATATTTCCGGGGTCAATAAAGAATTGAGGAACTTTTGAAGCCCATGGGATATATCCTGCATACATTTTTTATTAAAAGTAAAAAAAATTAAAAAAAATAATGTTTTTTATGTTCATTATGATCATGTCTTTACAAATTGTTAAGTGTTGCTCAAAAAACATTAGGACCCGGCTGTCAGGGACAAACATGTAAGAAACATGAGAACAGAGAGAAACCAACCAGTAGGTCACAGTTTATCATCATCTAATCATCTCCTGAAGTCCATATGGTGAGAGACATCAGTATCTGGTTGTTAATTTACCAGAGGATGCTTATAATCATGCTGATGTGGTCTGTACCCTACAGTATTTTAGTGACTCAATAAATGCCTAAGTTGTTTTTTTTTAAATGCTTTTTAGTTTTTAATAAACATTTAACAGCCTATATGTAATCAATAAATGGCCTTTGCCTATCTTACGAAAAACTCACTCAGAACTCTGATATGTTAACAGTACTAAATAAATCAATAAATACATGCATACACACATAAATAAGTTAATACATTAACTGTGTTAAGATAAGATTTAGATTTTAAAAAAAAAAAAAAGTTGTTTATGTTTTTGCAGAATCCAGTATTGCTCACTGGTTGGTTATTACATTTTGTTAGTTTGATTTCACTGTTTAAAATGATGCCACCTCTTTTCAGACATATATATATATATATATATATATATATATATATATATATATATATATATATATATATATATATATATATATATATATATATATATATATATATATATATATAAATAATCTATCTATCTATCTATCTATCTATCTATTCTCTACGAAATACGAAATCTGACATACTACTAACTTTCAAAGCAAAAACAACAGCAAAAACAATCTACTCTGCGAAAAACAATTCAAATGAACAACACTAAATAGGGATCTCCTATCCCGGAACACTCGATCCCGCTGAGTGATTCACATAACAAACCGAACCAATCAGGTGATTCGAAGCAGTTGAGTGCTTCAAACGTCACTGAAGTGATTCAAACGTCACGAGTCACGTGACCAAACCACGCCTCGGCACAGTGGCTCGATACGTTTGCTTCATGAGCTACAGCGCATGTGTCGAAGCCTCGGGTATCAGAGGACCATCACTAGTGTCAAGAGTGGATTTATGGCATGTCAACAGGTTTACTACAATATCTTTATAAATAACTTTCAATTTCAATTTTACTCAAATGTATATATAATATTTAGAAGAATCTTTGTGTAAAAATGCCATGTGGTGTTTGGTTATCACTGAGCTGCCACCAGCCGAACTCCCTCTTGAAAAAGCAGAAAAATTCTGACTTTAAATGTTGATAAGAACCATCATACTCCATCAGGAATCTGTTGCCTTCTAAATGTTTTCGTCACTGTCACTTTTTCATTTGTGTTCAGCTTCATTAGATTTCAAACTTTCACAAGGAACATAATCAGTGAGGATCATTTCTTTTGTGGAAATACTTGCTTTAGATATTAAAATATGTATTTTTAGTTTATACTTTTCATTTGTATTGCACTAGTATGATATTTGCACTAGTATGTTACTAAGCAGTTTTTTTTTGTCTTTTTTCTCTCCTTTTTGTTTTTATTCTTATATTACGTGCTCTAGATTTGTATATATATTTTTCCCTATTTCTTTATTACGTCATTGTTGCACTGCCTGCTCTACTTGCCTTTTTAATTGGCCCCTGGGGACAAATAAAGCTTTCTAAATCTGAATCTGAATATAACATCTGTATCGATTGGACAGCTCGGTGGGGGAAAAAAAGCTATTTTTTAGTTATGAGAAATATACTGGAAACATATCAAATAACAGGTGTTCTGGGCTGTTTTCTTTTACTTCCTCTTAAATGTGCTTAAGAAATATTGTATATTGTGATACGTTAAAGCTGGAGTGCAGACACAGAATAGTTCCAGTGTTACCACAAGGTGTCAGTATTGACTCTCTTTCCCAAAGTGCTTTCTCTTCCATACACTGAATGTTTATTTCCACTATTAACTCAGTATCTATTTGTAAACAGACTGAAATGGCCTAAGACGTAACTTGTGTTCCTTCCGTGTTTAATGATGGGAAAATACAGCTTTACTATTCATGCTATTTGATTTGGCTTGCAGAAAAATTATGTTTCACACACTTTTTAAGACTCATTTGTCATCTTCTATCAAAATGAAGATTTATGCTTGGAGGAAATGTGTCTCACATTAAACATTACTCGGTATTCATGTTTGCTCTCTGTGGCTTTCTGTGCCTCCCTTCAATGTGCCACCTGTCCGGAAAACGTCACGTTAAAAGGTCATCTGTGTGCCTCTGTGTGGGTACAACAGCAGCTTTTAGACTGAAAATGCACTCTGATAAACCAAAGCTGCATGTTCCCACACACTGTTCTGAAGTCTGATTTAATAACTCCGATGTGTGTTATGACTAAACCTGGTGCAGCAAATGTTCCAGCTGCCTGACGACGCCTTACTGTAGACTGGAGCTGGAAGATTGAACAAAGACGCTTTATAAGAGAGCAGCACTTACATGTGTGGACTGCAGACTGGATTACAGAGAGTTAATTTTACTCATGCTTTAAAGACACCTGCAGGGCTCATTTTAAAACTACATAAATGAGTTGTGAACCAGATTTAGTTAGTTCTTTATGCTTCGGTTTGTGTTTCATAGCATATAAATGACTTTGTACTAATTTGGATGACTTTAACTGTGTCACAGCTGAACTGAACCACAGACAAGGGAAAAATTTGACTGATAAATTTCAAATGTGACCCACACTTTGTAAAGCGATATTGTAAAATCACTCTCTGACTCTCATCAATCCTGAAGCCCACTGTGAAATGACCCCTTTACTTTCCTTATTGCTACTTTTGTTGGATGTTTGAGTTTTATTTTGTAGAGCGAGGCAGACTTTGACCCTGGAAAGCTGCTTTTGCCTTCAAAGTTTCTCTGTCCACTTTAAATCTAATTTTAAGCTAGATTCTGTGGTTTTATACACAAATATGATGCGAAAAGTGAAGCATCCAGAGCATATTCACTAAGATTTGGATGTTTCAGCAAAATAGGAAACATCTAGTGTCACAATGTTAAGCTTGAAATGAAAAACATTTGCATTTTTACTGACTCTGAAAAGACAGCGTGGCATTTAGGCAATACAGTTAACTGGCCAATATCAGGCCAATAATATCAGTGGGCTGATATCCCTACTATTTTTATGTCTCAAATAATGTCTAGACTGGACACAGGCCCAAACACTTACTTAAATTTAACCCTAAGTTTAAATCAATCCTTCACCTCAAATTTTAATGATTTACATTCAAGGAATTTGCTTTTTTTGTCCCCAGTAGGAAGCTGAGTCACCTCAGTGTGGCTGTGTAAACACAAATCTGTCCCGACAGCATGAGTACAAACACACACACATAAAATACACTGTGTGTGGCAGCAGATTGTTGTTCCAGAGTCCTTCAACATGTGGCTGCAACAACACAGGACAGTGTTTATTGTTTGTTGTCTATCAATGCCCATCTTTCCTCCTCTCAGACGGTTGCCCTCCCTGAGTGTGTCGGAGGTTTCTTCCTGTCAGAGGGGAGTTTCTCCTCCACGCTGTCGCCAACTGCTGCTCTATAGGGAATTGTTGGGGTTCTCTCTATATTATTGTGAGGTCTTGGCCCTGAGATGACTTATAATTATGTGCTATGTAAATAAAATCGAATTTGCATCTCTGATTTATTTCCTGCAGAAGAATAAAGCTGCATTTTGGAGTGAATCAATGAAACCTGTACGGATACGGTGTAAATTCCTGCTAGATGCTCATTATTCTTTACCTGTAGCGCTCAAATCGTTGCAGCTGAGCCTCTGAACTGGCTCAGTGCTGCTGCGGCTGACAGGGCCTCCATTTAGACCTGAGGCAGGGAAGGATGCACAATGGAGAGGATAGACGAGAGGAATGAAGGGACACTTTGTGCTCGGTGAAGAGGGTGATCTTCTCTGAGACTCACATCAGCAGAGATCCGGAGTCACCCACAGCTTGGACACTTCCGCTCCTTCGGAAACGACGTGTCTCCACTAACGATGGCTGTCTTGTGTGAACGCCTTTGAAATGTTTGCCACGCAGGAGAGACAGAGACGGAGTGAGAACAGACGCATCTGATTTGTCACCTCAGGTGTTGGAGTCACATGTCTGCCACTAAATGAGCTTATTTGCAGTAGCCAGAGAAGAGAACTTTGTCGTAATTTGAGTGTTTCTTTGCATCACTGAAAAATCCGTGAACCAAGCACCCTCAGGTGGAGCATGCATCTCTGCCGGAGCCCTTAAACCCACAGGGATTCCTCTTAAAGACAGGATATCCCCTACCTTGCCCACCCTCCCGCTACCTTTCCTGCTCGGCCTGCTGACTCCTATCCTGTCCGTGGGGTCTGTCGTCCTCCAGGGAGGAGTTCTGGAAGACCGAGTGGCAGGAAGCTGGAGGTCCTCCAAGACCCTCCAGAGGCCAACATCTCATCCTACCAGGCTACGGACAGACCAGACTCAAGGTCCGGTCTGCTGGCTGCTCTGCTCAGCCTCCATTGTTGAAAGGGAGGAGAAATGTGTGCACACTTCCTTTGTCTATTTTCTGCTTGACCCCATTTATTGGGTTCTGATTTATGGCAGTAGGACATGTGTTTCTAACATACAGTAGCTCTGGCTGCAGGCCTGATTGGAAACAACACAAAGACTTGAGATATTTGTCTCCCATTGATATGACAATGAATGAATGAAGGAGTGAACCCCGATGGAAACTCTTTTTGTCTACAGTTTCCATTGATTTACATCTAAACAAATGCTATCCCTTGTGGTGAGAGTTGGGGCTGGACCATTTCATTGTCTGTAATTTACAGATCACCTCCAGACCAGAGAGGAGTTTAGGTTTCTGTTGAGATGCAGTGAAAGAAAGAAAGAAAGAAAGAAAGAAAGAAAGAAAGAAAGAAAGAAAGAAAGAAAGAAAAAAGAAAGAAAGAAAGAAAGAAAATATTTTACAAGAATGCATTTCTAGTTGTATTTGGCTTTGTGTGTTTAGATTAATGCATGAAAACTGTTTGAACTGAACAACCGTGGTTTAAATATTCATTATGTTCTACAGTTCACTACAATTCAATAAGTTTTATTAATAGATTTTGCAATGAGACTTCCCAAATTGGAGCCAGCTCCTTGTTATCATCATATAATTTCTCAGAATTCTTCTGCTTAAACATGCAAAGGAGGCATTATTTACCTAAATATGTGCTAATTTGATTCATTTCCAGCACTGAAATTTGAACAATACATAAAGTCAGCTTCAAAAATGTGGTTTCATCTTGTTGGATTATTGATTACGCTTTAATCACTCCATAAATTCGAAAACAAAATCAAATTTTCACCCTGTTTTTTGCCTAAAATGCTCCATAAATCAGGGTATGACTAATATATATGAATATACCCTGAATTAAACTGGAAAGTTTGGTGTATGAAGGTGTTCTTCAGATGGAGATTTCTGTCTCAGTGTGAGAAAAAAACTCATGTTGGAAAAACAGACTGTAAAGATACATACTATAAAATTCCATAAAATCTTAATTTAACTCACGCATATCACCATGGTAGTCATAAAACTGTGTCAACTGTCCATTAAACTGAACATTCTTCTTCAAAACAGTCCCAGTTTTCAGCTGGAATGAACATTTCTGTAACTACGAGGCTTTAAAACCAAACATAAACACTAAAAACAACAACAAAAATGGTCCCATTTTGCAGTGATACAGTATGAAAACCCTTCAAATTAAATTAACTTCAACATTCAGCTGAAACAGACAGAAAACTAAACTCCCTTCTTGAGTCGTCTGTTCCTCACACAGCGATCCAGTGTTAATACATCTATTTTTTATTAATTATTTAAACATTATTTAGTCTAAAATGCCAATCTGAAGTTTTCAGGACCAAGGACTCAAGACAAATACACTTTTTTTTCTCCAATTTCCATAAAGCTCCAATAGACAAGATAAATGCCTAAATGTGTATTTTGGACAGAAGACATGTTGTGGAAGCAAAATATAAAAATAAATTTTAAAAAATTATTTTTGCCTCTGTGGTGTCTTTTCTAAAGGCTCCTTATATGCACTTTAAAAAAATTCAATTATAATTACTGATGCATTGATTTATGGGCAGCAATTGATGGAAATTTAATATAATATAGAACAATGAATTATATTTCTTTTAGCTGACAACATCCTTTTGTCTTTAAAATCTGACCAAAGTAGCAATTACAGGTATTAAATAAATGCAATGGAATGTTATGAACTAAAATAAGAAACTCCACAGTTTACAGTTTGAGGTCAGAAAATAATTTTCTTATTTCTACTGAGGACATGTGGATATTATATAAACACTTAGTTCAAAGTGAAGCAATTTCATGCTATTAGAAGTAATTAAAAAGAGTTAACTGTCTACGAGATATTATTAAAAACATAATTACTGGTTTGAGTTTGTTATTCTACATACTGTGGCATGTTTTCAGACAACACTAACCTTAACCCATAAAGCAGCCTCATCTTTTAAGAGTTAAATTGTGATTTACTGTTTTTTCTAGAAAGTTGTTGCTGGAAAACGAAGGCTGCTTCTACCCTCGGGATTCCCTGCGGCAGAAAGTCTGCTTCCAGTGTAGACATGCTTAATTTTCACGCTGTGTAATTACAGAGGAATGAAAACATTTGTGCAATCGTTTCTGAGCAGACAAACACCAGGCCTACATATGATCAAAGCGGCTAAATCACTTCTCTCTTGTAGCACTTTGTGTAACTTTGCCATGAAATCTGCGTAACACGATCGCCTAAGCTTCATAAAACTTAAGAACCCATGAAAATAATCTGTCCGGATTGTCTTTCACAGCTCGCTTTGACTTTGATGCTGACAGGTGGAGGATAATGTGACAAATCATCCTGTAAAAAAAGAGTTTTAAAGTGTACTGTGGCGTTTCAGTGCATGTTTTGTGCCACGGTGCTTTAATTTGCTGTTACATATTTCATTAGCAGCTCAGGAAGTTCCCTGTCATCTTTATGCACAACATTAAATGCAGAGAAGCATTTAGCAAAGATTTTGTTTGCGTGTCTGTGTTTGTGCTTCGACTCGGATGAGATTAAGCAGAGCTGAGACAGCGATGAAGGAGGAGGAGGTGATGAATGTGGCTGCAGCTGTTGGATTTCTTTCTTTTCTTGGCCACGAGGACGTTTTCACCTGTCTGAAATTAAAGCCACAGCTGCAGTTTTTGCTTCACATTTACCCCTAAATAGCCCTCAGAAGTGTTCTGTAACTGAATTAGATTAAGCTCCATCACAGGTTTCCACAAAGGAACAGATAGTTGTCACCCACTACAAATCAAGGATTAGCCCAAGCCCCCTGTCTCCCCTCTGCTGCTGATTATATCCTGTAAGAAGCTCATTACAGTCAGAATTGGTTAATCGTTGAATCAACAACCTGTTGGATCTTGCTAGAAACAACACATTTAATGACCACAGAGTTGATTGAATTTGCTAAACTTGTGATACCATTAAGACTGAGATAATGTCTTGGGATAAATTGGTGCAGACTAAGAATCCTGAAGTTGTGTTAATTAACGCTGAAGATTTTAACATCTCTGGGACGAAGCCAAACGTCCCGAGGTTGATCCCGGCTGGACACTTTTGTCCTGGCTGATTGTTTGCGCTGCTGAATTGTAAGAGAAGAAACAAACAGCGCTGGAAGAGGGAAGCAGAAGTCGAACATGCATTTCCTGCAGACATATGCTTTGATTTCAGCCCCATGGAGAAACAATGGGAGGGAGGCTGCCTCCTCTCAGCAAAGCACCAACAGGAAGAAGCATATTCTCTGGATGGGAGAAAAAATACATTCCAGCAAAAACGTAACGAGCTAAAAGTAACAGAGTGACACCAAGAGAGAGAGAAAGGTTGTTTCTTCAGAGCACCTTTTTTCTTTTTTATTACAAAATCATAGACATGGATTCAAAAAAAAAATGTATTCACAAAATGCTTTCATGTCAATTCGTTGATATTCCGACACTCGACATACAAATTCATTCCTTCACACACACACAGACGCTGTCAAAACAGTCACCTTTTAATTGGGCTTTTCACCAACCTGAAAACTTTTGTCAGCTGCCATCTGTCTGTCTGTCTGCTCTGTCTGCCCAAACCCCCCCAACACACACACACACACACACACACACACACCACACACACACACACACACACACACACACACACACACACACACACACACACACACACACACACACACACACACACACACACACACACTCATCACAGCACTTTTATCAGACTCAACACCTCTCGATGGCTGGCACACCCCTCCTGACTTGTAGCACTGCCAGATGTGCTGCAGATACTACACACTGATCTGGAGAGCAGTCTGGTTGTCTGCCAGTCTAGATATCATGCCTCAAGTGCTTACTAATGATAACAAGAACAGCAGGCGCAAATGCATGAGTGACACACTTCACCAGGACTTGAGGACAGGATTTCAAGAGTTCATTGGCTTTGCACACAGTCCACAGGACAGCCCAGATACATTCCACTGTTTCCCACACAAAAAAAGTCACTTTTAACTCTGGTCCCCTTTTGTTCAAGTTTTGCTTCCCTGCTCATGAAAGTTGAGGCTGGAGTTTCAGAGCCCAAAAGGTTTTTCCAGCCTGTAGTCCACAGAGTCAAAGGGGAGCAAAGATGATATCCTGAAACAGATTGCAGACGATCTGTGAGCAAGCACCCAGTGCTGCAGAGTTTTACCTGCATTGTTCTGCATCGTCCACCTCCTCCCCGGCTCACCTGTGGGCCTTCAGTCACACCTTGGTGGCCAGAGACTGAGCCTCCGTCTTCTGCGAGGACAAGGAGCTGGCCGGGCTGGAGTGCAAGAACTTCTTCAGGTTGAGGAGGCACAGGCACTGGGATCTGAAGCGCAGGTCGAAGAAGGCGTACAGGAAGGGGTTGAGGCAGCTGTTGACATAGGCCAGGCAGGTGGCGTAGGGGTGAGCCAGCAGCAGGAAGCGCAGGAAGGCACAGGTGGCGGGGAAGAGCTCCAGGTAGGAGAGGGCGTCGGCGCTCTTCACCACGTGGAAGGGCATCCAGCAGGCGGCGAACACCACGACCAGCGTGGTGATGATCTTCAGCAGCCGCCTCTTCCGCTGGTCCTCTTTGCGCAGAGTGTTGAAGTGGCGGGTGACGGTGCAGCCGATGAAGCCGTAGCAAACCATCATCGCCAGGAAGGGCAGGAGGAAGCCCAGAGCCGAAGAGGAGATGCTGAGGCCGGCGATCCACAGGTTCTCCTGGTCTTTGCTTGTCACCACCAGGCTGAAGTCCATGGCGCAGGAGGTGCGGTCGGTTTCTGGGTCGTACTTGGTGGTGCGGAAGACGAGGGTCGGTGCAGCCAGGAGGCCGGACAGCAGCCAGATGGCCGTCAGGGAGCCTCGTATGTGGCCACGTGTTCGCAGCTGGGTGCTGGACAGTGAGTGGACGATGGCCAGGTAGCGGTCGAAGCTCATGCAGGTGAGGCAGAAGACGCTGGCGTACATGTTGAGCAGCACCACGTAGCTGCTGATCTTGCACAGGGCCACTCCGAAGGGCCAGTGGTAGCCCATGGCGGTGTAAATGGCCCACAGGGGCAGAGTGACCACAAAGGTGAGGTCGGCCAGCGCCAGGTTCCCGATGTAGACGTCAGCCGCTCGCCGCTTGCCTTGAGCCCGCCACACCGTGAAGATGACCACGCCGTTTCCAGAGAGGCCCAGGATGAAGATGAGCATGTAGAGCACCGGGATGACAGAGTATGACGGCGTCCACTCGGAATAGTCGCACATGGTGGAGTTTTCTGTCTCCTCGTAGTCGTAGTACTCATAAGGACCCACAGTCGGCTCCATCTCCATTCTGTCTCTTCTGAGCCTCAGTTTTCAGAGAAAGAAAAATGCCTGCTAGGAGGGCAGATAGATCCACAGTAGTTGACAGCACTCTACAGTCTGTTGCTGTGTGAAATCTGCCCACCCTTATATACCTCCTCCCGGCTTCCACCCTCCCACGACACCCCCTCTTCCCTCCCTAACTGCCCCCCTCCTCCTGCCTGCTCTGCACACATCCACCCCTCACTCCATTCATTCAGTCTGTCACAGCGAAACAAGTCCTGTCGCTTCACATGGTTTACTTTCTCAACTTTTGTGCACAAAATATTTGCAACAAGAACAGATTTCTAAAATTAAACAGTCCAAGCAACAAATATAATTCCATAGTAATAGAGCAATAGAGGAAAAGTTCATGAGACGAGTCTGGGCATGGAGAAGTTTATAAAGTGGGCAATTTTAAGGTCAATCGAGAGTCGTTCTGGCATTTGAACATTTGAATAGGAAACTATTAACATTTCCTTGTGTGTTCTTTCTTGCCTGAACATGCTCGGACATGAAAAAACACAAAATGTGAACACAGATAGATACATTTAGTTTTAATGAATTGTAGGTTACACAAAAAAAACCGGTCTGACCTCAGATCTTTAACCGGAAATGTGCAACTATATGAACCATTGAAAAAATACGAAGCAAATCACTCTCAGATTGTACATATAAGTGGTGTTTGTGCTTTGCTTGAATATTTTAATTCTACTTTGCTTCCTGCTTTACCTCCATTATTTTGATCTGACATCTGTAATTACCTTACTGGACTCCTTTTATCATGAAATATATAAAATACAAACATACAGTAAGTTAAACCACCTTCAGTATATATTGTAAAATGAGTAGCAGTGCTTTCTTATTAATTCATCAGTGATAATATTCTAATAAAAGAACATAGTGTCCATTTTGGGATGTAATAAATATTTTTATTGCCATATTTAACATATGTTTAGCCAATAACACAGAGATACTTTTACTTGAGTATAGTTTGCAGTACAGACTTTTACTTAAAATAGAGTATTTTTATATTTTGGTAACTTTTACTGAAGCAAAGGATCTAAATATTTCTTCCATCTCATGTTAAAAAAAACACATTTTCATATAATGTAAACTTTTAAAGCCAAATTTAATCTTTATTTGAGATTTATTTATTTTTTGTTACAATGGCATATATCCTTTGGTAGGTGAAGGATAATATGACAAATCTTTTTGTAAAATGTCCTGTTTACTGTTTCATTTATCTATTTTTGTTGTTGTGTTGACTGCTCAGCCACAGTGCTGATTTGATTTATCGTCACACATCTGTATAAAAAGACACATGATATCTAATCATAATTACCTCTGTAAAGTTTAAAATAACTTTGTAGACAACAAAAAAACTGAAATATAGTATGATACATAATTTAAATTTTTTTCAGAGCGTGATGCTGATAAAAATAGCAAAATATAGCAATAAATACTACAAAATAAAAGCACTGATAGCAACATTTATCTGAATGCTCTGGCTTAAAAGAAAAGCATTTTGCTGCTTTACACAGGAGAACATGTGTGACAAAAAAGAGAGCAAAACATTCATGTGGAATAAGATGATTTTTCTGACTTTAGCACTTGTGTGATCTTAACATCCTGAACCCTCCCCTTGTCCTCAGGGTCAGAAATGACCCGCCTCCACTGAACCTCTAAGATAGAGCAGCTGCATTGAATTTTCAACCAAAAATCTATTTAATATGAAGAACTCACTTGTCATGCATCACACACTTTGTGAATGTCTGGGTTTTTTTGCTCTTTAGAGGGCATAAAGACTGTATTTAATCAGTGGACACCACTCGTTTTTACTACATCACACGTTATATCACAGTTTTCTTTATTAAAGTAGAGGTTTATTATCACTATTATTGTTGCTAAATGTGTTGCATAGGTGTAAACATTACTTGTTTAGCAAGAGATAGTACCAGAAATGTGCAGAAAGTAGCTTGAAGTGCATTTTTTGACGGGAAACAACAGCGTACTGCGTAATGTACAACAGAAAAGAAAACTACAATGCTAAACTACAAAATACTAGTCTTCTCACATCTTTTGAATCATTGCTCCCAGTCACAAGGTACAAAACCTACAACAATAAGAAGAATTTCACTTTAGGAAAAGCCATGGAATTTCAAGTTAAAAAAAGATTATTTAGGGGGTTTTCTTTGCTATTAAACATCGTGGTTGGGACGTTTTAGACCTGAAGGCAACACGAGGGTTAAAGCTACTTGAAGGCCAAAAAATGGAGGAAACTTTTGTGTCTTTGTCTTCTCGGCTGTTACTTCTCGGCCCAGGTGGGACGTCTCAGTCCTCCGGCTGCTCCGTCTCTCAGCAGAGTGGCAGCAGTGGCGCCGGGGCAGCGACCTTTAGACACAACTACTATATCACTCAGCGACTGGACTGTCCTCCACCGATCCCTTCCTCCACCCCTCCATCCTCCGCCCTGCTTAGTCACATCACTCCTCCTCTCACACTGCAAAAACTCAAAATCTTACCAAGTCTCTTTGTCTTATTTTTAGTCAAAATGTCTCATCTGTCTTGATTTAAGATAAATCCACTTAACAAGTGATGTTTCAGCAAGATGGAGGGACTAGTTTTAAGACTCTCGTTGAGTCAAACAAGCTTGAAATTATCTTGTTTTTAGTTGTATTTTACAAGAAAACTCAAAATAAGTTTAATACATCTCAAATTAGGAGGTCACATGAAAGCAGAAATCTATTTTTGAGTGAAAAACTACTATTTTTTAAGCATGTCTGGCTTATTTTAAGACACTAAGCTTGACAATCCTGGTAAAATAGAGCTTAAAATAAGTTTTCCCAGCTAATTTTAAAATCTCAATATTCTAAATATCACATCTTATTTCAAGAAATCTTACCAAGCCATTTTTCACTTGTTCTATTGGCAGATTTTTTCACTTAGTTCAAGGTAAAAGTTCCTTGAAATAAGTTTCTTTTTCTTGTTTTGAGAGGGGCATTTTTTCCAGTGCATTATGAGGATTTATTCACCAGCGTCATTTACTCTCAGAGAGCTGTTTGTCGCTGCCAGTTATTGTGATGTGGTGTTTGTTAATCAGCTTCTCGTGGATGTGTTTGCGTGCCTCTGCCTGAACGCCGTCCTTTCTCTCTCTCTGTCTGATTGTCTGTCCAGCTCTTTGTCTGCCGGACCGGAAAAAAGCAAAGTGAAGTGAATCAAAGTGAGCTTCCTATCTGCGCTATGCTGGGACGGGGGTCTGTTTTTAGCTGCGTTCGCTGACAGGGATGTGAATATACGGCTGAATAAAACACCAGGCCTTCATGATCCGTCCGCCCACTCACTTTTCCCAGAATCCCCTACATGGAGCACAGATTTTGCATGAAAAGTTTCCTTTTAAAGACATGAAATGAAATCGGCGGCAGATGAAGATGGATTCTGGTGACTCCGTGCACATTTCTTGAGACACTTTAACATGACAAAAACCGCATTTCATCCTCTTTTTAGACTTTAAGAGCGACAAGTTCTGATCGCAGAGCGTCCATGTCTTCTCTCAACATACCAGAGACCCTGTTTCCACAACATGCAGCGCTTGTTTTTCCTTCTAATTGCCCACCTGTGTGTCACACTGAGTGCTGTTGCTCCTCTCATGTGTGGCCTTGTGCTGTAAACCACACACCATGACGCATTTAACCACATTTCAAGGCAATTTCAACCTTAATCCTTCATTTGACGGTCATCCATAAGCGATGAATCACTTACAGACGGCACATCCTGCAGGCTTCAAGCTTCTCAAACGATACACAAAGACACAAACTCTCGGTGGCAGTGCGTCTGTCTGCAGGGCTGCTTTGATCTTTCTTCATGACCTTGTGTTTTTGCGAGTTTATGAGCCCGTTTCTGGTGATACTTGTAGCGCCAAAAGAGCATGAGGTGTTTGTGTTGCTGAGGTGTGTGCAGGTTGGTGGGGGTCTGACAGTTGTTTGATGTGAAGCTGTCAGACCACATGCACTGAGACAGCTGCCTCCTCAAGGCTTCGCTGCCGATCCGAACCATCCTCAGTCTGAAAATTCATGATATCACACATCTGACACAAACACCTGAGAGCGGCCTGACAGCTCCGATGATAAACGCACCTCCAGGGCAAACACTGAATCATCAGCACCAGCAGCATTGCCAGTCGCATCAGAAGTTAGATATGCCCTTTTAATTATCCGACCCTGTCAAAGCTAGCACCTCCAGCAGGCCTGCAGAGCTGCACCATTTGGGGCATCGTTCCAGGCTGCTCCACTCTGCTAAGCCTCCTTTCAGCAGGGATGATGAGAAGTTTGACACCAGGATGGGAGAAGTTTACACCTTTAATCAGTTTCACTTCTCTGGCTTCAGACTGACTTTTACAGATGGCTCATTTCATGGAAAAAATGGCTGCCGACGAGTAAACGCTGGTGCATCTGGCTGCTGCTGCTCGCCGGTAACTTTTTAAGTTTTAGATATATTTTATGGTTGTATGACCAAATCGGACCTTTAGTATGTATTTTATGACTGGTTTTTATGAAGTTTCTCTATTTTAATGTTTGTTGATTTTATAAGTAAAGTGTCTCTGAGTGTTTTGAAAAGCGCTATACAAATAAAATGTATTATTATGATTATTATTACTGGCTGTCTGTATGACTGAAGTATCTTTTTTTAACCTTCAGTACAGTTCTGAATGATATCATGGCCGCTGGAGACCACCAAATACCCTATATAAGACAGATACTGGTAAGTGAGCACAGGCTCTCCATAAAGCTGAGCTATGTACACTGTAAAAAAGAAAACTACAGTCTATTCAGCAGAGTTGGTATTCTGATTTGTTTGAACATGAAAATCAACAAGATGAGTGGGCGACCCATAAGCAGGGTCTATATGTAGCAGTCATGGGTCCCAGTTCCAGCTCATGGCTGTTTGCTGCAGGTCCTTCCCCCATTCTTCTCCCCACTTTCCTGTCTCTCAATGAAACCAGAAAAAGGCCAAAAAAATAACTTGATTGTGGGGTTGATTAGCTTTTGGTAGTTCTGTGAATCACACTATTCAACTAAAAAAACAAGGTTATATTGGCCAAATGAAGAATCAGTAGTAGTGACTATTCACAGAACAATGTAACTGGTACAATGAAATATGACTTAGGACAATGAACTAGCAAATCGTTGAGAAAATTCAAAAATTTTACTGCAAAAGGTTTGAAATTTGAAGTTTTCTCAAATATTCTTTTTTTTTTTTTTTTTTTACGGTGTAGATGAGACAGTTTAACACAGGCCCTGCTGGTGGTCGCCAACCACAGGTTTCCTGCCCATTTCCTCTCCAGACTGCTCTCCTCAGACACCGAGGCCACAAACTGGTGGTTTTCAAGTCCAATATAACAATTTCTGAGCAATTGCAGCAAGTTTCTGGTTACTGTTGGTCCAAGTTTTGCTGATCGTCTTCGAACAGTTTTGCAAACTGTATCAAGAAAAATCTTTTGCTCTTTCTCCTCAGATTCTTCTGATGGATCATGGTCCTCCTCCTCCTCCTGTCCTGTCACTATCCCTTTTTCAGTCTCTTCCAGCGTCATTTCATTCATAATCTTCCCCTCTAGAGTGGCAGCCGTGGCTCCCGAGGGTCAAGCAGAGATTTTTTTGAAAATTCATAGATTTTGGTGTTTTCATGGGATTTGTTGACCAAAAGAAAATATATAAAATCACTAGACATGACAAGCCCAAATCTACTTGGATGGTGCAACAAGTTCATGACCATTAAAGCTATTAATAGTGAAAACAGCTTCTCCTCTTAATTTATAGATTCACCTTATTCCCGTTCCATTCAGCCGTTCTTGTGCAGAGTCAAGTTAAAGACAATGCAGAGTCCTTGGAGGAAACGTTCAGGTCCTACATGTCACCACATCAGCTCCCTGATGGATCTTTATAAAGGTCAGGATGCAGCCACGGAGCAGTCCTCTGGCTGATGTCTGTGTCTGTACATAAGAACCGTGGCCTGTCTTGATCCCAGTCAGCACATGTGCAAGAGGTCACAAGATGTTTTCTCGACCTTTTGACCCCCATTGACCTGCAGCTCTGCAGCCACTCAGTCATCCAGCAGCTTCTTAACCTGCTGCACACAGCTAATTTCAGTCGTCTGTTTGGAGGCCAGTGGACCGGGAGAGTTTGTTGATAGAAATCTTCCTGCTCTCAAAATGTTGTTGTCTTCTGAGCCAAGACAGAAATATTCATCAAATCTAAATAAGAGGACAGGAGAGGGAAATCCAGAACGGTTTGCATCAACACGTATAAATAGCTCTGACCTGCACTCGGGGTCACAAGTGAAAATATAACTTTTACATTGCAGCAGGGCGCCTCCTCGTCTCTGACGCAGAGCAGCCAAGGAGAGTTTTAATTGGACGGAGCAAAGCTGAGAGGCTCATTTATCATTTATAGAAGCAGAGAGGTAAAACTGTTGCAACTGTGGTTTGTTAATACTCACAGAGAGTTGTATCACAGGATAGAAACTAATTAGGAGGTTTGTTTTCCTGTGATGGGTGCAGACACATGAGGTTAATGAGGAAATACATACAACATGTGACTAAACAATCACAAGCATCACCAGTCTTTGTAACGATGCCAGAATGTAAGCCGTGATGGTGTCACCTTCAGGTAATAGAGAGTAAATCTACTTTGTGGTTTGCAGTGTATTTATTTGAACAGAACAGACTAAACTGGTCATGGCTAGTATTTTTTTTAATCATTATTTAGTGCTGGGTTGAGCCTTGCAGCTGTTCGCAGCACTTCAAAGTGATGTTTTGTGTCCTGAAGGATTTAGCTGCCACCAGTGTTAAGTGAGGACAGTGAGGCTGGGTTTGGATTTCCATCACTCTGCTGAAGGGTTTAAGGCTTCAGGTCTGCACAGAAGCTTACAGTCTTTCCATCTCATTCATTTGTCTGCTACAATGCAGCAGTGCGGGAATGAATAAGAAAAGAGATGAATCCTTGTTACAAGAAAACAACAAGAAATGCAAACTCAAGTGGCAATAATATGCAGTAAGTAATTGATATTGGGTGAAACTTGCATGTTAAGACATACACTCCTTTTCTTTCTTTCAGTTAATCAAACAGCATCTGAGTTGTTGGCTTCATGTCTGAATGAGGACCCTCGTCACTTCTTCATTCAACTTGCAAAGATCAATGTGGGAGAAAGAAGGAGAGATGACTATGTCAGAGGAGGAATGGACTGCAATATGGAAACTCCAGTGGAGAACTCACAGAGATGGAAGGAACAAGGATGGAAAACCTTCATAAAATACTTCATCACTCCATGTCAAAAACACTCTATGATGGAACTCCTCCTATCTGTTGGAGAAAATGTGGAGACCAAACCATTTTCATATCCTATGGGCCTGCCCTCTTATTAGACAGTATTAGAAAGATGTTCATGGAGCACTGCAAGACATTTTTAAAAGTGTAATTTCTTTTGGAATAAAAATTGTTTATTTTGGATGTTTACCGCGGGAACGGAGAAAAAAAGGATAAATACCTACTGAGTGTTCTGTTGGTTGCAAGCAAGAAATCTACAACTAAGAAATGGTTATCATAGGATATTCCCACGATGTCAGCTGAATCTTTATAAAATGGAAGAGATGACAGCGTTTATAAATCAAAAACATGACTAGTTTGTAGCATGGGTAAAAACGGGTTGCCTATTTAAAAATGAAAAAGCCCAATTTAAGACAATGTAATGGTCACTCCTTAATTTTCCTGAAGATGTTCGCATTTCTGTTTATTTTATTTTTTGATGGGAAATTGTTTTCTGAAAAAAGAACTGTGCACATTCTGGCACATGTGAATTGTACCCATCACTAAAAAAATGGTAAAACTGATAAAGAATGAAAAAAATAGTTGTGACGACAAACTTACTAAGTCGCCCATACAGTATACAACAGACAACAGTGCACCTCTGTGCAATATTACTGAAATGTAAAAAGATTCAAAGTTGTATCGTCTTACAGTAACTGCATTGTTTCTAAGTTGAGGGTATTTGCTTTTATGAACAATCAAAAAGAAATACTCAAAAAAACTCCACTAAAAAGTATATGTACCAAGATAGAAACTCAGCACAACAAATATGACTAGACTTGTGATCACCTGTGATTTCCACTTAGCCTAACCGCATGAATGTGGTTATAGAAGGATCTGAGAACACCACAACTTTCATGCTCAGATGAGGCCAAGATACAATGAATCAGTTTAGATGGGTTCCAGCATGTCTGGACTGAAGGGCTGCCACAGTGAACGCATGGTCCTGACAGTGAAGCACAGAGGAGACACGAGGGTGCATGAGAGCAAAAGGTGTTTGGAGACGACATTTACAGATGGGACAAACCAAAACTCCTGTCTGACAAGAGGAATCCCAGTCTGCAGAAGACTGACAGGAGAGGAGTATTCCAGCATGATAATGATCCAGAGTTAACAGCCAAAATCACACAAGAAGAATGAACTTTGAATCCAGTAAAACATCTTTGGGGTATTTGAAAGAAAAGGATAGGGCTGTATTTTTAATATAGTTAATCTGAACTGTTAGATTTTTTTGTTTTTCACGAGAGTTAACACCCTCCTGTAGAAGTAATGCAGTTATAGATTGCTGATTAGAAGCTGCGAGGAACATTAACATAGATGTTTGCAGCAATGAGTGCGCTGTGCTGAGAGAGAGGAAACGGACTTTAAAATGTTTACAAGTAGGCATTTTAAATTTGACCATCCAATCCATTGGTGAGAAACAAAGATAAGACCAGAGCCTCCCTGCTGTCTAAAGACCAAAAAAGCTGCAGTAGAACACTACACCCACATTTCCCTTTTCCTGCAGGGAAAATTCAGCAGGCGGGAAAATCTTCTTCTTCTTCTTCTTCTTCTTCTTCTTCCTCTTCTTCTTCTAATGGATTCAAGACTAATATTATCCTCCAAACCGTGTGAAACAGTGATGGAACAGGCAGCAATACCTTTCTGAACTCTTACAAATGCACCGCAGGATTTAGAAAGTGTTCGAGTTTTTATCCCTCACATGCAACATGAACTGTTTTATAGATTTTTATGGCTGTCCGAACTTCACAGAGTTTTGAAACACGAGCCGTCAGTATAGTTTCAAAGTTGAGAGATGCACGCTCACACATTCTCACACACACACACACACACACACACACACCCACACGCACGCACACACACACACACACACACACACACACACACACACACACACACACACACACACACACACACACGTGCAGAAAACACACTCCACAGTCCTGCATGTCCGCACACTGTGTAACACCCATGACTACACTGGGCGCAATACAATAAGCTATTGTAACCTCAAACCAAAGGTCCTGAAGCGCATATGCTTTAGTCGTTAGTCTCAATTATAACAGGCTATGAGGTCACTGGCTGGTATGTGTTAACATGTGTCCCCTGTGCTCCCTTTCAAGCACACATGCAAACATTAATCCACTAAAACTAGTTGAACCGACTCAGTGCCTACCAACATTTTTTACAATGTATTTTGGATGTGCTTTCGTTATAAAAGCAGAATCTCACTCTAAATGGGTTTTATTACAGTAGTTATTACCTTTAATTCTATTGGTAAATGCAAAATGATCTATCTAAATTGAAAATAAAAAAGTAATCGCTGTTTACTGGCTACGCAGCTACGACAAAAAACAAACTTAAGCTGTCAAATTTTATTCATGTGTTGCAAAGAAGATACAGGTTTAGCTTAAATCTGCATATACTTGGAATTAACACCAAAAGGAGTCATCCAGCGGTTTGTGGACTCTTGTTTTCAAGCCCCGAATTCACTACTTCCTGGTGAGGATCAAAGATTAGGACTGACTGAGAACCCGAGATATCCCAAAGCTGAGAACCCTGTTTTCTAACTTTCTGCTCTCATCTGTGCATTGCCTTTTTTAAAATCAACGTCACTACAAGAAACAGCAGCGACCTTTCAACAAGGAACCTACCAAACTGAAAATTTCAAGTTTGATTAAGGATTTGAGCAATCCAAAACTGTTACAGATCATTTTCATCAGCTAATTGATGCTAGTTTGGTTAGATTCAATAAACAATTTGATTAGATCAAGGGAAAATCATGGTTTGGGTCAAAATGACTACTTTTGTAATGTTAGGGGAGCATCAGTGTCCATAGTTACAAGAATAGACATGCAAACTAAACTGCATTCTTAATTATGCTTTGAGGGAAGTGCATTTTCTCCTGGATTACGGTTGCTAGCAGAGTATCACTAATACATGTCTCAACACGTCTTTGATTTTACTGCTGCATTTTCACTCCTTTGCAACCCTCCAATCACACATTAAATGAGGCGGGACTCATTACCTTGGTTACCCAGATAATGGAGTAGAAGCTTTAAACATGTTGTAAAATAGTCATATTTTAATCAAAACCATAATTTTCTAAACCTAAGTAGTGTTGTGCCTAAAATTAACCAGACTTCCAACACACAGTTGTTAAAATGTTAATATTAATCCAATGCAGGATATATTAATAAATGTAACAAAACAGTTTGAGTGTGTAAATTTAACCAAATAGCAAGTGAAAATAAAAGTAAACCCCAAATAAAAATGAATCCCAGTCTCCCTAGTGAAAGTCCTGGTGCACACTTTGTGGTAACTTCGAACTGGAAGTCTTTTTTATGTACTTATTATGTGATAGTCGTACCCTTCAGGAAGAAAACATGTTTTACTGAGAATGCAGTTTAGTTCTATAGGAATTTAATTTCTGCTAGTAAGGGAATTATTATTATTATTATTATTATTATTATTATTATTATTATTATTATTATTATTATTATTATTATTATTATTATTATTATTATTATCAGTTTATTTAAAAAGGGATCATGTACAATATTAAACAAATATTTCCATGTGATCGAAGCTAATTTCCATCTGCAGTCCTTTAGCAGTTTCAGTTTGAATTGGTAATAGTGGTCTCCTCTATTGAAGTTGTACTGACCCGTTCATCCACCACGACCTCCTCACTACTCTGATTTAATAGTGACATCATGCTTCCTTTGCCTCTATCATAAAATAAATACGCACCAATCAGCTACAACATTCTGACCACTGACAGGTGAAGTGAATAACATTATTGTTCTGTTGCACATTCATGTAGATGTTTGACATGTACCACCACCTAAACATTGCAGGTCAAGCTACCCCCCCACCCTCCATGGCAACAGCAGCCCTTGATGCCAATTCCCACCCTGAGCAGGACCATGCAACTCGACACACTGCAGAAACTGCCAATCTCCCCAGATCCAGATTTATCGAGCATCTGTGGGATGGTCCAGGATCAGCCTGATCTAGGTAGGACCCAGAGAATCCATCATCCTCAGAGGTCCTGGTTCCAGGCCCCACTGGGTCAGAGGAGTTTTAGCAGCATAAAGGAGGCCAACACATTATTAGGCAGGTGGTCATAATGTTACGCCTAATGTGAGTATGTCATTTTGAGTGGCCAGTGAAACAAAGTATTATCAAAATGATAAAATAAGATCCGAGTACGTCCAACTAAACTGTGCTGGAAAGTCTGATGGTCAGTGTCTCGGGTGTAGCCTGAAAGCAGCACAAGATTTCAAGATGAATACATTTCACAATGGGGTGCCTTATTTTCTCTTTTACAAGAAAACCCTCCAATTCTTTACTGTGTTGGTGTTGCGATTTGGCTGACGTTTGTGTTAGTGTTATCACAGGCTGCTCACCATCAACATCAGCCTGTTATCAGGGCCACAGCGTTACTCCCCCTTTCTCTCCCTTTCACCCCGTCTCACACAAACACCACAGCTCTGCCCCCCACCTCCCTGTATCCTCTCCCAGCTCCCGGCTTCCTTGCCGGGGAAAGAGAGGACTAGATGGACAGGAAGAGAGGAGACAGTGGGGATGTGACACAACAATGGCAGGATGTGACTTCAGAGCAATACAGATTAGTGCAAAAACACCATCAACGCAGCTAACAAACATCCCCAGTGAAGAGATAAACATGCTGCACAAACGCTGCCAAATAAAGTTTGCAAGACATCATTTTGCACACTGACCTGCATACACAGACAGAAAACAGTCTGAGATGACCTAAAAACTATTACATGAGCTGCTGTAAACTCTTTCATGACTTACAAATAAGCTCATGAAAACATTTTCATTATTAAAACACGTTTTCGGTTTCTGATTTACAATAAAATCACTGTATGCTGCACATTAAACATGCATTATTGGTTAAACGCACCACCGGATGAGCTTTTCCTGTCTTTGAAATTACTGTAATTATACGTTAAAGCCAACATGGTTTAACCACAGAGAATTGCTGCTGTAGGTATTTTTAAGTTGTGGGCATTCCTCAATATTTCAAATATGCAAACTGATAATGCAAAGCAATTCGTCAGCTTCAGCAGCAACAACAAACACGTCAGACAGTCCAGCTCAGCTACAATCCAATGCTTTGCAGAGCGGCAGGGGTGGATCTAGAGAAAAATTAATAGGGTGGCATATATATATGTATATATATATATATATATATATATATATATATATATATATATATATATATATATATATATATATATATATATATATATATATATATATATATATATATATATATATATATATCAGCAGGCATTGTCAAATTGATGCAAATACTGCTGAAATAAGTATGTTAAATAAGTAAATATCATTTGTATTTGTCAACCAATCCTAAACATGAGTTGTTCTTATTAGCTGTCAATCATAATATGTGATTTGATATGTCTAGCAGAAAGGGGAAAAGACTTCAACTGAAATAAAGTCAACCTTATACACTTTGAAGAAACCAAATGCTAGATATGTTAAAAATGTTTCTTAAATTTAGCAACAAATTAGATTAAGACTAGACAATGTCTCTCTTATGCACTGTTTTGGGAAATCTGCATTTGTGTGATCTATGCTTATGTTCAGCCTGCATTACATTATCAATTCATCTACAACAGAGCCAGAGTCCAGATAATTTTATTTATTGTCTTAGATTTGTGGTTTTATATTTTGATGCTCTTTATTTGAGACATTTCTTACAATAATTCTATAATTCCAATATTTGTATATTCTTAAGAATTAAGGATCTACTTATCATCTTAAAATTAAAAGACTAACTACATCAGATAATAATTTGTCCAAAAAGGTAATTATTATGACAGGTGTACCTCTTACTCAGATATATTATACTAAAGCAATATTCATAGCATATGGACCAGCTGGACTAGAGATAGTCTCTGATTTACCTTTCGCTGTCTGAGCTCTGCATGCCTTCATTTCTTTCTCTGAACTCTTCCTCCTCCATCTCCTCTCTGGGATGTTCTTCCTCCTCTCTTCTTTTAGGCTGGGAAAAGCTGCTGGTGGTTCCCTTCCTCTTCTCCTACAAGAATCATAATCTTCATTATTAACTATGATACAATCTGATGTGTACAATTTAAACCTTTAAAGAGATACTTAACATGTAAACGTTTTTTCAGCTGTAAACTAAATGATATGACTGTACTATGATGAAACACATCAATGTTGGTGTTATTATGACCTTGACACCAAAATTATAAAAAACAGCATTAAACAAGCAGGATGTAGTTTTCAAACAGTGCATGAAAACCTGGTGTGACTGGGGGTTTGGTTACACTTTAATGTCATGTAAAGTCTGAGTAAATGTGTGATTTATTTTGACTTACAGTCTGTTGTCAGAACCACAGGTTGTAATTATCAAAATAAGAGAAAAAACTTCCACAGACGATCCCCCACCATCCTTCTGTGGCTGTTCTCTAACATTAGCTAGCTACATAATTAAAAATTAGCAAGGCCCAGACTCACTGGAAACCGTGGCTCGTCTCGCAAGCAAACACTTTATGTGAATTTAGACACTGTTAGCATTTAATACATTGTGAACAGTTATATTAGCATGTAGTCTAACCCAGTCTAACTAGCGTCTTACTGCCACACCGAAGTCCAGCTGTCATCCACATGAGTGAGGTCTAAGAACAGCCCCCTCAGGGGGGCGTGTCACCTCGTATCTGTAGCAGCATAGACTGTACAGGACGTGACGTCAGCATGGTGCATTCGAAAGCACTCGGACATCGGAGTTTCACTCGTTATTCGTCTTTCCTGGACTTTCGCTCTTTACGGCAACAACCTTTCATATACATATTTTCGAATTAGATTGTTCAGAACTGGGGTGGCAGCCGGGGTGGCAAGGCATCTTCTAGGGGTGGCAGTTGCCACCCTATGCCCCCCCAGTAGATCCGCCCCTGCAGAGCGGCTCGTTTTTGTGGTTCAGTAGCTAATTGCAGTTGATTGAGCACTTTTTATTTTAACTTTGTGTCGTCCTGTGGGTCAAAATTGATCCATTTTAAAGTTTGAAAATGTGGGAAAATCAACCAAAATCCAGTGAATTTTGCTGGATTTTGGTTGATTTTTTTGTGAATGTTCTTAAAGAAAATATTAGAAGTTTTTCAGATATGTATGTAATCACTTTAGATATTTTTAGGATTTTTTTTTGGAAGATTTTTAATCATTTTTTGAAAATATTTACAAGAATTTTCTTGCCAAATTTAGGGGATCTTTTTTTTTAAAATAAAACTTTCAAGGGAAACTTTTAAGGAATTATTGGAATTTTCTTCCTGACGGTTTTGCAAATTTTCAGAAATTTGGGGAATTGTTTTGCTAAATTTTTGGATTTTTTTCAGACAATAAACAATATTTTTTTGTGGCCGTAAATGAGGACAACAGGAGGGTTAAGTTCAAAGAGAATAAAAGCCTTAAAAACATGCAAAGAGAGAGAAAGAGACAGTGAAACCTGTAAAATACAAGAAGAGAAAGAAGCTGAAACAGAGCGGAGGCTGAACAGGACTTCAGAGGTCACATGGAGGTCTCCAAAACAGAACACCCGATAGGCCTGAAGGCTGTATAAAGTGTAACCAGGAGACTGTCCAACTTCAAACATACTGGAATTAGGTGGAAAATGGCCAAAAGAACTGGGTGATGTGATCCTTTACGGCTGGAAGTCAAAGTGGAGTATATTTGGAATCAGCTGCAGACAGGAAAAGCTGATTGATCAACGTCAAAGTACTGCAGAACTGAGAGCAAAACTAAATTTGTGACTTTGTCCAGGTCTCCAATTGATTATTTTTTCCCTAGAAAGAAACTGTACTTAACTACTGGACTGAGTTTAAACTATATGAGACACTTTAACCACTATACACACAAAAAAAAACATCATTTCACTACATTTCTGCTTTTAGAGTTTAATCATGTCTCATGAAATCTCAGTCTTAGAGAGAAAACGACTGTCATTTTTAATCAGTTAATAAAAAGCACACAACTTTGACCTCACTGGTGTGAAATTATACCTTATGCATGGTGCACTTTGTGTCATGCAGGGTGGATAAAGCAATATAAATCAGTCTTAGGATGATTCATAAGACTCTTAGCACGAGATCTGGGGGATCCCCGGCTGGAACCAAACAGGTGTGTCTTATCATTTCCTTCTACAAATCATAACCTTGTGTCATAAAAGCTGATGTATCTGGGATCATCGGGGCTACACGACCAGCTACTGTGATCCTGAGCGGAGCCGTAAAAAGGGCAAACACACTTCCTGTCCACCGTGCATTGAACGAGCATCTGTCTGACCCCTGACACCTTCCACGGTGCTTCCTGTCCCACACGTGCAGAGCTGCTGCTTGAAACTTTTCATCAAAGCGGTTTCTCCCCCAAACATGGAAGAGTTACAAATAGAAACATCCATGAGAGAACGTTCACACTGAGACTGGCAAACTCTCAAGTGCATGTTTTACCTTCAATCCAGACAGAAGCAGAAGTGTGTCACGAAAGCAGTAAAATTGTTCAGTTAATGTCCAGAAACAGTCTTGCCGGCCTAAAACAAATAGTCCGGGAGCCCAGATGCCCACCACCCCCCACCCACAACTGAATACCACTTGATTTTTTTTAACCTTTAAGATGTCCTAAATGAGACTTTGAGTGGTAACAGTAAAATAACTCATTCCCAGTGTAATTTTTAATGTTACGTTTTACTTTACCCCAAAATACGATATTTTCCACACATTTTCGGTTCTCTTTTAACAAAAATTGACATAGCTATTGTAGAAATTTCACTCATGGCAATCACATGTTATACATCATATAAAAGCCTGGAATCTCTAGTTTACGAATATAATCATATTGTTCTTGTATTTTCATTTCATTCATGTTTACGTCTACAGATCGTCCAAATCTCTGCTGCACCTTCACCAACAAAGACTCTTTCATGTCAGTTTTGGCCTCAGTTTTGACTTCCTGAGAAATTTACAGCAGACTTTAAAATCCTGATTACTTTGAAAGCATTAACTAATTTGGTTTCTCCATATATAAGTGATCCACTTGGCCTCTCAGGTCATCAGAATAAGGTTTCCTGATGACACTCAGAGTTCAAGACCTGGCTTTAGATTATGGAACAGTCTCCCTTTGGGGGTTTTAAATCTCTTCTCAGAATCTATTTGTTCTCATTTACTGATCCTTCTTGGCCTTTAATTGCACCACATTTTTTTACGGCTTCATATTTTTTATAATTGGACACTGAAACACTTTTTTTTTCATTGTGAAAAGATCTATATAAATAAAGTTCTCAAATTTGTGTTTTTGTTTTTGTTTCTTGCCCCTGACCTCTACCCCTCCTAATCTCCCCACTGGACAGAGGGCATGATGAGGGGTGGCAGGTGGGGATAAAGCTGCAGACCCTCGGTCCTTGTTACCAAAAAGCTTTAGAGGAGCTTTGCAGCTCATGAAGCCAGACTATAATCTCCCAGACGCTTCACACATATGGCTTCGTGAGATCATCCACCTCACTATACTCACCACCCCCATAAACAGCTCCAGTGTATAAACAGACATCACGTGTGAGATATATCTGTTTACATTTGTGCCCTACTTGTGTGGGGTGTAGCTATGAGACGACTGAAAAGAACAAGGTGAAGTGATTCATGTGTGAGCTCAGGATAGACTACAAGTGCAGCAGTGTGGCTACTTATGTAAGGTACTTTAAGTCAGTCTAACACTCAGAAACGCTTCAAACAGTGCAGAGCTCTCTAAAAACAAATCATTCATGGACTCTCCTCCTCAGCCGAGCCATGACAGCTACTGAAATGTCAAATAAATGTTATTAAAACTGGCATCTATATAGATCGGAAGGATTGGACTGTTGATGATTGGACTAAGGTTCTCTTCAGGGATGAATCCAGTTTTCAGTTGATGCACACTCTAGCCAATTTATTGGTTAGGAGGAAGCCTGGAGAAGCTACAAACCACACTGTCTTGCTCCTACAGTAAAACATGGGGGTGGATCAGTGATGATCTGGAGTAGTTTCAGTCTGGGTGGAACAGGGCAAATAAACCAGGTCATGTTTGGGGCTACTCTTGAAAACAGTCTTCTACCATCAGCTGGAAAACTCTTTCCTGCCTCCAATGACTGGATTTTCCAACAAGACAATGCCCCTTGTCACACGACAAGGTCAGTTAAAGCCTGGATGGAGAATCAGAACATTGGAACCATGTCTTGGCTGCTCAATCACCAGATCTAAATCCAACTGAAAACCTGTGGAAAATCATCAGACACAAAATTGAGAACCACAAGCCCACAACCAAAGCAAATGTGTTAGAATTAGTGCAACAGGAATGGGCTGCTGTGACAGAAGAACAATGTTAGAAGCTGGTGGAGAACATGTCAAGATGCATGACTGCAGTCATCAGAAACAATGGTTATGCAATCAAGTACTAACTCCTGTGTTTAACATGTGACTAAAACAGACAGAAAAGAAAACATGGAATCCTAAAAGTTGTTTCTGGCAGAACAATGCCACGGCTATTGATGGAAGAACTCAATTGATTTAGGTTATTATCAAGAAAACCATGGAGAATGTCTAGATATCAGCTCTTAAATTAAACTCTTATGAGCTATTTTTGTTATTATATTTGTCCAAACAAATGTACCTTTAGTTGTACCAGGCATTAATATGAACAAGAAATTGAAGAAAACTAAGGGTGGTTGAATCATTTTTTCCATGACTGTATGTCTATGACTACAAATTTCAGTGGGATTCTGAAACTGTTTTTCTTCCATCTCTGAAAACGTTCTTTAACTACGGCCCAGTGTTTTCTGTACTAAGCTGGATGTCTGCATGGGTGGCAAGATAACTTTGAGAGGGAAATTAAATTGCTTCACACATGTCAGTGGAAACGATCTCCTTTAGAAAACTTGAACCTGGGTCAAGCCTTGTTTTTGTAAATTTTCTTTTAGATATTAATGTCTTCATTAGATGGTAATAGTGCAGAAATGACCAGAGATGAGGTCACATTTGAACTGGGAATGTTTTGTTTCGCAGTCAGCTAAGCCACTGGGGAACTTTTTTGCTGCAGCAAAACGCAATTAAATCTGTGCAGAAGCATTTTCCTGTTAGATTACTGTGTAACATTAATCAGGATAAAACGATTGTCTCAGTGATTCTTTTCTAGAGTTGTATAATCCCGTCTCCGGTATTATGAAAACGCTGTGTGGTGTTTCTATATCTGATGAGTCTTAGGGCACATGTAGTGTATTACTCCAAGTGGACGGCTCAGATCATATTTCGTCTTCTCACCACTGCTTGTAGCAACACGTCCACACCAACACAGCCCCTGTGTGTGTGTGTGTGTGTGTGTGTGTGTGTGTGTGTGTGTGTGTGTGTGTGTTTTAAAACAGGGCTATTTTCAGTCTGAACAAGGCTTCAACAGCAACATGGAATGGGAGAAAGGCCATTTCCAAATTGGAAGGAAGGAAAATAGAACAGATATTTTCTCAAAATGACAACACTGGTATTTAAAGGTTCAATTTGGTCACTGGACATTTGAGGTGCTCATGGTAGAGAGCTGGAGAGGGAAGTGTGATGACCCAAAGGCAAGACATTATACTCCAAATTAGAGATCGACCGATGTGGGTTTTCTGGGCGTTCATACCGTTGCCGACTATTGGTAATCTAGAAAGTGACATAGATTAAATGTAATGTTTTAACAACGTGTGATAGCAGAGAACCTGTCATTTATAACTGAACTTCTTCATTAATAATCACAAATATGTAAAATAGAAACAGGAGTCATTAGATTATGATGTTCTCTGTTTATGTGGGATCCACTGAGTTTGATCAGTTTGTCTCCTGCAATTACATCTCCTGCTCTTCTTTATTTTCTTCATCTTTGCTGTTCTATCACTTTCATTGAGCTCTAAGGTCTAGATCAGGGGTGTCAAATTCATTTTAGTTCAGGGGCCACATTCAGCCCAATTTGATCTCAAGTGGGCCAGAGCAGTAAAATCACAGCATAATAGAGAAACACAATGACAAAAATTGAGATAAATGGCATGAAATGAAACAAAAATCCATAAAAATGGGCAAAAAAAGACAAAAAAAATCACACAAATGAGACAAAAAAGAAACAAAGTGACAAAAACATGACTCAAAAGACAAAAAACAACAAACCAAGACAAAAAAATTGCTTATTACAAAAATAAGGCACAAAATGACAAAATCAAGAAATAAAATGACAAAAAATGAGACAAATGACACAAAACAAAAACAAGAGACAAAAAATTTCATTAAAAACTTCAAAGCCACAAAAAAAGTGAACAAAACAAGACAAAAACTTACACAAATGACACAAATAAGACAAAAATGAAACAAAACGACGAAAAATAGTCAAACTACACGTGAGACAAAAAACCCACCAAAGAACAAAAACGACACACAAAACAGCAAATAAAGCAAAACTCAAAATGGCAAAAACACAAACGAGACAAAAAGGAAACACAAAACGACAAAAACGAGAATCGAAATGACAAAAACATGAGACAAATGACAAGCCAGACAAAAAAACCCAACAGCAACCAAACAGAGTATTAGAAGTTTTACTGATATATATGTAATCACTTCAGAATTTTTTAGGATTTTTTTTAAAGATTTTTACTCATTTTTTGAAAATATTTACAAGATTTTTTTTTTTTGCCAAATTTGGGGGATTTAAAAAAAAAACTTTTAAGGGAAACTTTTAAGAAATTACTGGAATTTTCTTCCTGAAGGTTTTGCAAATTTTCAGAAATTTGGGGATTTTTTTTGCTGAATTTTTGTATTTTTTTCAGACAAGGAAACAATATTTTTGGTGCCTGTAAATGAGGACAACAGGGAGGTTAAAAGAAGAGACTGTTTTCAGGATTACAAAAGCAACTTTGTGCAAAAAAAAAGCAATGTAAAAATGTATCTTAAAAGAACATTTCCTATTTCAGTGACAGAAGTATTGCACAAATATTGACCAAACTGTCAAAAAAAATAATCCTATTTAAGGAGGTTATCATTCACATTGGGATTTTATTGGCGATCCAAACTCCAAATGCTCAAAATTCAGCTCAGTCGTGGTCTGAAAGTGCAGTTACGGGGGCACGTCTGGGTCACACCTCCCTCTTTTCAGCAGATTATCCGTAAAGACCATCTCCCGTTACGCCCTCCCTCGTCTTTGCAAGAAGTCTAGCCGGGGTGTGGTGGTGTCGGCCTGAGGTGAAGGGTGGAGCTGGGTGGGGAAGGGGCGGACAAGCTGGCATTGTTTACAGACGGGCACAAAGGAGCTGAGGAGTGGAGTGGAGACAGAAATGCAAAAATGCTGTAATGACAGGCACGAAACACACAAAATCCATCACGGGAGTAAAAAAAGCCACTGTGAAGGCTGCAAGGGAGTCTTGGAAGGAGAGGCTGTGATCTGGATGTAGCAATTAAAACTTCATCTTTAAGCTGCTCCACCAAGTCTATCATCAAATGACAGAAAGTTAGCGGAAGACCATAACAATTTAACTAACAATAGTCATGCAGCGACATCGAAATGGGTCCATCTTGTTGTCTAGCAGTGTTGGGATGAATTAAAACGTAGAGGAGAGGATTCTTGGCTGTCATTTGCAGCTGAAACTTGCAGAGGAAAAAACTGAATAAGAAGGCCTGTATGCAAGCAGAAGACTCCATTCAGACACCAAAGGCTGATGGCTGCGTGAGGCGCTTTGGACGCTGCTGTGGGAATTCGCCCCATTTGAGATGCAAATTCCTTGAAGAGCTGAAAGAGCCGGAGAAACAGGTGTCCGAGGAAGTGTGCTGCTGCGTGGGTGAGGGAGGGCGGGTGTCAGGGCGCTGAAGGATAACACAGGGAGTATTCAAACACTGCTCGTCAGGTCCCGTCTGGGTGGCGCTCTTCCCTCTTCTCACCCTTTTTTACTTTATTTAATAGTAAACGCAGGCAAAAAAAGTTGGAAGGTGACGGAATTTGCAAAATCAGAGTTTCAAGTTTTATTGATTTAAATTGAATTTGATTAAAAAAAAAAAAAAAAAAACACCATGTGGATATGAGATTTTAAACCAAATGAGCAAAAAGATCAGAAATTAAGTCTTATATACTGATTTAAACAGTCTGATGAGCTGCAAATTTACAAGCTCCTGGCTTAATAAATGTTCTATGTGCAGCATTTTACTTAAAGGAGTGTACATTTTTTTTTACATGATTCTGCTGGATATTGAAGCACAAACTTAAAAAGAAAGTGTAAATAGCGAACCACATCTGGCACAATCCTACATCCTTCAGAATGATTCATCATTTAGATCCCTGGGTCCTGGATACATGACAGGTGACAGCAGAAAAACTCAACTGATGAGCTGCATGTTGGTTAAATGTGCAACAAACATTTAAAATCTAAATATTAAAAGCTTGAACGTGCCTTCGAAAGGCTTCCGAGTGTTTCCTAATGGACAAAACAACCCCGTAACATACTTCAAATATCTCCACAGTGTCAAATCAGCACATGCCATTAATGCTGATTGCATTTCTTCATCTGCAATAAATCTCATAAAACAACAATTTGGTGATGATCTAAGGTTTATGGCTCCCTTGACTTTTAACATACTTTGTTGCTCAGATAATTGTTTAAATACAGTTTTGTCTGACAGCTGTTTAATATTATATCTGGTAATTCCTTTTACTCCATATTGAATTTGCTGGTTTGGAATTTAATCTTCACAGCTGATTAAGTTTTGTCAACAAAAATGACATTTCCACAGCTGGAATTTACTTCTTGGTTCAAAATATAGTACAAAGATTTGAGGAAAAAAAATCAGATTATAGTAAGAGAAAGATATCCCAATGCTTGTTTTTTTTTTCTTTATAGTATAATATGATTTATACGAATCAATAGATCCACAATCCTTTAAACCGGATTGTACAAAAACCATCCTTGGATTCCTCACACTTTATCGCAATTCATTCACAACATAAATAGAAACTCTTTGCACTCCCAAATTGACAACAAGTCAGTCAGTCAAATACTGTAAGACATGGCTGATTGGATTAACGCCTTAGACACATCTTAAAAATACTCATAACAAATCTTTGGCTTAGTGGCACAAAATGTCCCTGCACCTCCTTCCTTCATTTGAGCGTCACACAGCTCCTGTCAGTTTTTATCCTTGTGTTTCTGCTGCTGATCTCAGGACGCCCTCAAGTGTTCAAACGCAGCAAACACAAAGTCAGCAGCCACCAGATTGAGCTGAACAAACATACTGATGAGTCTGAAAAGTAGCGCGCATGACTGAGACTAGCAAAGCAGGACAAATCTCTGCGTTAGCAACGTAGTGACTAATGTAGGCAGAAAGGAAGACTAGAAAGGCAAAGTGCTCTAGAAAAGATCTCATCAGTTAAGACAAAAATCAGACTTAATTTAAAACAAAGGAGATAATTAGAGCACTGCTTTGAAGAGGTAAATAGCAGCAGGAGCTAACAGTGAGTGAGTGTATATCCTACACTGACAATCTGAAAAGTTAAGCAAATTAACCCTCGTGTCGTCCTGCAGCTCAAATTGACCCGTTTTAACGTTTGAAAATGTGGAAAAAAATATTTTCACGGTGAAACTTCTGATGTCCACATTTTCAACATTTTTGGGAAATTTTAGAACATTTTTTGGTGTAAAAAAAGAAATGTTAAAAAAAATTAAGAAAATTCACAAAAAAATCAACCAAAATCCAGCGATTTTCGCTGGATTTTGGTTGATTTTTTGTGAATGTTCTTAAAAAAATATTAGAAGATTTACTGACATTTATGTAATCACTAGATATTTTTAGGATTTTTTGGAAGATTTTTAGTCATTTTTGGAAAACATTTACAAGAATTTTCTTGCCAAATTTGTTTTTTTTTAAACATGTCTTTAAATAAAATTGTTAAGGGAAAATTTTAAGGCATTTTTTTTCTGAAGGTTTGCAAATTTTCAGAAATTTGGGGATTTTTTCTGCTGAATTTTTGGATTATTTTCAGACAAGGAAACAATATTTTTGGTGCCCATAAATGAAGACAACAGGAGGGTTAAGTGACTTAGACCTGCGTTTTGTCTAATGGCCAGCAGGGGGAGACTCCTCTGAGAGTCTGTGAGAAAATGACCCTATTTCTTCCTTGATTTGTTACCTCAGTAAACACTTTCTTACCTGGTTTACGGTATCAAATGCTAGTTTTCTGTCTCCTTCAATACAGCATGGTGTTTGTGTTGTAAATTATGCAAACATTTAGAGTAAAACAAATGATAAAGCAGGGTTTGCTTTAAGGATTAGTTGCTACTGTATGGCTGTTGATGGTAGCGACCAAATTCCAGACTTCCAGGGGCTTTGACATGACGGTAGCCATGTTCATCTTTTACATACAGTCTGTGGTTCGGTCCCATGAAGCCTTTAGCTTCACTCTCCCATGTACTATTACTGCTCCCTGAAAATTACACGAGTGTCATTCATTTTACAAATGTCCTGCACATTAATGCTAAATGTTCATAGCTGTACTAGTTAGTTTAAAAGTATGGTAACTAGTAACCTGTATAAATGTAATGGCATTAAAATGTGTTGTGTATAACAGCCTAGCAGTCTGAACAATGGCATTTTGTTCAATTATAGAAAGTTTTAAAACTACTTTTTAAATCCATTACTTTTCTAGAGTGCAGCGGCTACAAAAATAGGAAAACTCTCAGTCTGACCGCTACAGACACATTAAGTGTGAGAAAGGTTTCTCGTGTGATTGACAGCTGGAAGTTAGAGCTGTATGGAATGATTCGTGCTTGTTGGTTGGTGTAAACCTGCTACAGGTAAGTGTCATGCTCTGCACTGCTCAGACTCTCTTTGGACCCTGGTATGTTGGTGTGATTGAGGAGAAGTGAGGAGTCAGAGGGAGGAGGGTTGAGATTATCTGTCTGCTGTGGCGGGAGGAGTGTTTCCTTCCCATTTTCCTCGACAGTCTTTCTCCTTCCTTTAGTGTCCTCTGCTTGCTCCGCGGCTGTGTTCGGTGCCAGGGGAGACTCCACGATGATGGTCGGTCTCTGTCTGAGGTCCTGTCGGCTCGGCGGCTCGGCAGCCATGATGGCTTTGGCACCGTGCATCCTGGGAGGAGATTTGCAGTGCAGATCTCCATGAGTCTCCTTCCAGCGACGCAGCTGAGCAAGGTGTTCCTTCTCGATATCTTTCTCAGACACCGGTAACTCTATAATCTGAAGCACAGACACATGACAGGCGTGAACCACACGTGAGGTAATCGGTGAATCTTTTTATCGCCGTTCCCACAGCCTGAGGAGGGCAAAGTCAAAGAAGGAATTCTGCATGCAGATAAACGGCAGTCATGTAGGGTCAAAAGACAAACGTGGATAACAAAGATTACGAGTATAACCCCACCTCATGGACCAGGAAGGTTTCTTGCATGTACTGTGGCTGTATGGCTCGGAGCCGCTCCATCGTCTCATAGAGACCTTGGCAGGCCTTCAGCTTCTCTTGGGATCCCAGCATGCATTTCAGGAGCACCAGGCCGACTTTGAAGAGGATCTTCACTCCTGAGGACAGCACCACACAAGACAACACACAGCAGTCTTCAATTACATGTGAAAAAAGGTTTGATGTGATGATAAAGGTGTTAAAAACCCAATAATTTCTCAGTCATTACGGCGAAAAGTATAAATTTATATCTTCACAACTACTCCACTGAATGAATTTTCCCCAGGAACAAGGAACCTTTGGATGAACTGCATGTGTTCTCATAGCAAGACAAACATCTAAATATAAAAATATAGTTCGGTTGCAATTATTTTATCCCCAGAAAGCCCCTATGGTGGCCTGCTTCAAATGTCATATTCATTATTTCAAACTAAAACAAGAAACAGGCCTCATGTGCTCAACATATGGATTGTTACAAGGACATTCTATAGTTATCTGACAGGACTCACATATATATTATATATATATATATATATATTTTTTTTTCGAGTTCTAAAGAAAACAAGAGGGCATCGGTGATGCGGCAGCCTGTTCCAGCAGCGTTTTAGTCCCGTGTTTGTTTCTTGATGCTATACGCAAGTGTTTTTTTTTTTTTTTTTTTTTTTAAATTCTACTTTTTTTTGGATTATTTTGGAGGAGTGACAAGAAGAAATGGAGTGGAAAAGACCATTGCTACCGTTGCTCAGTGGAGTTCTACCTATTGTTTACGCCTAACAGGAGCCTCTGATCTCGCTGAGCTCTCAATATCTGCAGGGATGATACATGATATTCTGGAGGAATTTCTACGGAAGAGACGTAGAGGGAGATGAGCTGGAGTAAAAAGGAACAGGAGGAAGGGGGAGAGAGGCTTATGGACCGGCTCTTCTGGCTGTTATGGGAAATGTTCGCTCTATGGGTGATAAGTTGGACGAGCTGGAGACACTCGTCAGGAGCCAAAGACTCTACTGGGAAAGCAGCCTCATGTTTTATACGGAAACACGGTTGAAAAACTGTATTACGAGGAATGACACCAGAATCAGAGGCTTCTGGAATATACAAGAGGACCGGGACCCCACAGTGTGCAGTAAGAGGAGAGGTGGAGGACTTGCTCTGCTTGTGAATGACAGATGGTGTAACCCTGCACACGCTACCATCAAAGAATAGATCAGTAGCAGGATATTGAACTGTTAGCAGATAGTCTGAGATGAGAGACTATCTACCACGCGAGTTCACAGGAATTGTGATGGTTGCCATTGTTGTGTACATTCCTCCTACTGCACATGCTGAGACTGGACAGACCAGGTCCACCATCTCCTCCCACCCTCCTCCTCCAACCCAAACTTCTACCTTCATCTTATCAACCTTGCCCCTCCCCTACCAGCTCTGGGACCTCCATCAGCTCAGTTCCACCTCACCTCACTCCTCCTTCTCTGTTCTCTGTTGTCTCGGCTGTCTATGTCAACATGCTGCTGTTACAAATGAATTTCCTATCAAGGAGCAATAAAGTACATATTCTAATTCTATTCTATATTCAAGATTACATTGCATATTATTACCTGGTAGAAAAGCTTCACCACTGAGCACAGGTGCACCCATCAATAACACGGAAAGTCACCATTATTACACAAGACCCATCTGAACGCTTCACCAGATCTTCCACATGCCAGGAGCGCTGCTTTTCACTGCCTGCAAACTTTAGTCGCTGACTGAGTTTTGCCAAAGAGGAATTTCTGCTACAATGCCACAGAGAAAGTTTCTTGAAGCCTTAGAGATTGTTACCTTCGAGATGATTTTGTTTTCCATATCAAATTAAGGCCACAGTAATACGGATATTTTGCAAAATTAGGTTTTTACTCTACATTTGCTCCTCATTTTAGGATCACTGCAACAAAGACAATATCAGACTTCTGTTTGTTTGTTGTTATTGTAAAAGAACAACAATCACAATGTTGGAAAGAGAACCAGTTTTGTGTGCATGTGGTTATTATGAGCAATAACAAGTTTACAGCTTAACTTTACAGCTTTATATTTGACTGGCATGCAAAAACCTCTGCTTCTGCATCCGTAGTTCAAAGTCTGCAGCAGAACAGATGGAATGACAGGATGTTCTTCTCTGCTATTTCATGTTTAGTAGATGCAGATTGGCCAGGCATGCTTTTTTACAGCATTTGTGGATGGTTTTTCATTCTGATATTGTGTAAAAATGATGGCCATGTGGACAGAACTTTAAAAATTCGCCATACTAATGTGTATAAGGCCTAAAGGGGAGGATGATCGGTACATGATAAGCCCCACATGACGGTTAAACGTTGCTACTGTGTGCTTATGTAACTGTGGTGTTTCACAGGCACACAATGCTAGACAAATATTTTAAACAACAGGGACATCTATTGAAATGCAAACATTAAAGACACACAACATTTAATGCAACTGCTATATTTCATGTTGGTGAAACATTTCAGTCAGTGCTTTATTCCTCTAAGCTAACTCTCTTGATCAAACACAGATAGGTAGGTGTACACCCAAATTCAAATGTGGCTTTTTCTGCTTTGCATAGTAACATCTCCGATTAATTAAACAAAGCTGCTGTCTGTGGGCTCAAAGTAATTCTACTTCAGCTTCTAGCCAATGAAACACCTTTTAAAATCCAAGTGATTTATCAGGTCAGAGGTAAACATCTATCGTGGATCAGTAAATACTTTGTGTGGCGCCTCACCCTCACAAAGGAACATGTCCCAGACACGCAGCACCGAGGCCCACGGTAGAGTCCGGGAGAAGGCACACATGAACCACTCAGTCATGTACAGGATGGGTTCCAGTTTGTGCTTCTTTAGATGACGGTGGGCCACAGGAGACACCCGTCGCAGCAGAGCGTACAGGATCTCCCCATCCAGCTGGATCGCCTCCTGTGGAGACAACGTGGAACAGCAGCAGTCAGAGGAGAGAGAGGGAACACACTTCTTTGTCTCTGCTTAATCTGATTGTCTGATTATCTCGTCCTTGTCACCACCTCATGTTGTTACGTTGTTAGCATTTAAGTGTTAAGCTGGAGTCACACTGGCCTGACAAGTCTAACGCCACCAGTAGCCACACATACCAGCAACGTGAAGGAGGCTTTTACTCCAGAAACTGACAGTTCTGTTTGGCTGCCGAAATCAGACTGACCTTTAAAAAAGTATAAATTCTGAAGTTGAATTTACTCCAACTTCTGAGTAAATCTTAATTTATATAAGTGTTAAATATATAATTGAGGGACTTTTGAAGTCCATGGGATATATCTGCACACATTTTTATTGAAAGTTAAAAAAAACAATGTTTTTATGTTCATTATGATCATGTCTTACAAATCACATAATTATTTATTATCGAACCAATCACTTATTAATAAAAAATGACTAGATCACTAAAATGTCAACTAAATAACCATCCCAATTTAATAACAACCACCTTCTAATTAGCTAAACAATAATAAAATGAGTTTATTCAACAATTCTTTTGACTGTGTTCTTTTTATTAAGCTGAGATAATCATGACAGATATTTCTTTTTTGACAATATATCAAATTTTATATAGAAAATAATAAATTGTATCTGTGTGAGAGAAATCACTTTCAAGTAAGTTCCCCATTACAAAAACACCTCTCAAGGAAGTGTGTTAATTCCAGATCACATGACCTGCTCCACATGATGTCATTTCCTCCTGAAGAAAAGACTGGCCAGACTCCAAGGCTTTCTGAGTTATTTAATATAAAGTAGTCAACAGGTTTACTACAATATCTTTATAAATAACTTTCAATTTCAATTTTACTCAAATGTATATTTAATATTTAGAAGAATGTTTCTGTAAAAATACCATGTGGTGTTTGGTTCTAGGCGGCCATGTTGATTATAGGCCTGAAAACAGCAAAAATGTCAACTATGATACCTGTCAACTATGTTACTAAAAGTCCCACAACTATATATTGACCGAAATATTCAGTCCTATAATGTGTCAGAAAACTGGCCTTTAGAAATCCAGTTGCTCTTGGAATTTACAGCAACATTTTGAGTGTAGTTTTGCTTATAATAGACATACATTCAATTTACACTACTGTTGAAAAGTTTGGGCTCATCCAGACAATTTCACGTTTTCCATGAAAACTCACACTTTAATTCACGTGCTAACATAACTGCACAAGGGTTTTCTAATCATCAGTGAGCCTTTCAACACCATTAGCTAACACAATGTGGCAGGTAAATAATAGTTAATGTGCTTAACAGCTAATATGTAATCTTGTTAAACTCAAATTGCATTATCAAGCACTTCTTTCAACATACCAGGCCAGTACTGTAGTATCCCGGCAGGTACTTTTCACAAATCTGGACAAGAACCCAGAAAGCATCCTAGGACAAAGAAAGAGGATGAGAGCAGGAGTTTAGTAAAGCTAAATGTGGTGTGTGGTTAACCATTTTTAAACAGAAGGACAGATGTTCAAACATTTAACAGACAATTTATACTGTTACATGTTAAAGATGTTATTTTTTTGCTGTAGGTATCCGGTGTCTGGATATTTCATATTAGAGAAAGAAAATAATCAGGAATGGTTGAATCATCAGTGTGTGTTCACCTCAGCTGGCATATGCATCAGAAGTACAGCAGCAATGGGAGCCTGAGCCTGACAGTAACCCTCCTCTGGTCGATGCAGAGTATAAGCCTTCAGCACGCGAAACAGGTCCTGCTGCCTAGATGTAAAAACATAGAACAGGAAAACCGCTATAAACCACATTAAGACAAAAAAACCAAAACAACTGGAAACATATTCGTCCTCCAGAAGGAAGTCCTCACCCATGACCTCCTCTCGCTGCAAACATTTCGTGGAAGGGGAACTGTCGATGAAGGTCCCTCTCAATGATATCAACCCATTTAGGATCTCCTGGCTCCTCATCCAGTTCCTAGAACGACACCAATTAAATCAAACTTAGTCAGATAATCTTAATTCTCCAGTGTGAAGAACTTCAGATGAGCATCTGTTGTTTTAAATGTGCTTTCCAAGAACAGTGACTTGAATTGGCAGCTTTTGCAATATTATTGAATCATTCCAAAATCTTACACTGGAACTTAAAATCTCAGCAAAGTTAAAAGCCTCGTTCTTCACACAATATCATGCATGTACATTTTACCCTTTGTTAAACGTTGTCCAATCTTAGTTACTGTTGCTATTTTTGAATTTTCAGTTCACTCCCACACAAATTAAAAGACAAAGACAGTTCTTTTCCTTCGTATTGGAGGACGGCCAAGTTGTTTCTGTAATGACAACTGTTGCTAGAGGACATGATCAAATACAGCTTGTCAATGGTAGAGTAGTGTAATATCAACATAACACAACCCTGTTTGGGTGCTCATTAGTGTAATGATAAATCTGAGACACAAGAAAGAATATTGACGGTCTCCAGTACTTAGTGATAAGCATAGTTTACCCCTAAATAATGCATGTACATATTTTGTGATGACTGTGGCTGAGTTGGTAGAGTAGGTGCCCTCAAATAGTTCTTCCTGTACATGTTTTGAACTGTACAAGCTGCACACTGATCTGCAATCACAGCTGCAATTTCTCCAGGAATTGCACATTCCAACTGTTTTTAAACTGCTCCAGTGAAGGATCCATGAAGATGGTGTTGTAAATCACGAACATATATTATATTCTGTTTTGCATCATACTTCTTAGGTTAATAAATTGATAGAAACAGGCTCTATAAATCAATGACTAACTTGGAATTTGCCCTGGTTCTGCTCCCTTTTCACTTTGCCCCCAGTGAGGTACAGCCAGGCCCGACCACGCAGCGATGGAGGGATTCCTTTCTGACAGCGCTCTTTGACCTGTTATTAAAACATGCAGTTAATCAACAGAGGAAAGAAAAGAAAGAGAAAAGAGAAATAAATGCAGAAGAGTATATTAAAACTGGAATGATTCCAGCTCACCTTTGGAAAGAAATGTGTCTAATTTATCTCATTATGAAGAAATAATAACAGTAGATCACATTTACAGTTTCTAAAGCAGACCTTCTTGTGTTTTTTTGCCATCCACTTGTCCCAGCTGTTGAGCATCTCCAGCCATTTTGCCTCGCGCTGCCTTAACACCTCTATAGGGACCTCTTCAGCACTTTGGAGACAGAGAGACAATTAAATTTATAAAAACAATTATTTTTTTAACAACCTGACATAACTCTGCTGTCCTCTGTCACTTCCTTGTAGCTATGACAGAAAATCCTGCCATGAGAGGAGGCAGGACGCTGACAGTCATCTCTTCCCTGTACATGCAGGAAACCTGCCGTCAGACAAAGCACTTGAACACTTGCCATCGGCTGCGAAGTGCAAGGAAAACAGGAAGCTCTGGGAGAACTTTCCCCCAGTTCAGTTCAGTTGTGTCCTCCTACACAAAACACTCACCAGTATCTCACTTTAATGTAACGTTATTGAGCATCAGAGCTGTCATTTTGACACAGACTTCCTGTGCTTTTTGTACAAAAACAAATATTTGGAAGAAAAACTTAAATGACTAAATTTACAGCTTTTGCAATGCTTGGTGGAAGTGAGCTCACAAGTTGCCTGTCACTCTTATCTGACTGATAATGAAGGTAAGGGGAGCTTGTATCGTATCTTCAGAACAGAACAATGCAACTAAATATGTCACTGTTGCAGCTGACAATCCAGAACATCTGGTTTGATCAGTTCTTCAAGTATTCAGCATTTATTAACTAGAAAAGCACTAAGAAAGCGCCGTACTCCATCAAAATTGTTCCTTCCCCCATATGGCATTGTCAGAAATGTAGCATATTTTTGTAGAAGAGCAGCATTTTTTTATTACTTATGGTCATGCGTCATATACTGGTCTCCTAAAAGGGCGGAGATGTTACATAATTTGCAAAAATATTTTTTCTTTTGCATGATATGACCTAGTCTTTTTTATGAATCCTGAGGTCCATGGTATCAACTTTTAGCATTTTTTCTCTAGTTTTGAGAACAGTAAACTGCAAACAGATATCTGCCTTGTATGGAATTATATTGGTACTGAAATGAGACAGGTATGAGGGTGGAGGCGGTTGGGACACGGCGGTTGGGACACGGGAGCAAAGCAACTTTCATTAGGAGTTTGACATTGCTGAGATTAAATATTGCAATGACCCTGTGAAGCTTGCAGCAGCCATCAGATGTCACCACAGGCACTTAGTACTGTACCCTATGCCCTTGCATTCTCACTTGCTGGTGCAGCCATGATGGAAAAAATTGACACATTTCCTGTAAGTCATGTAAGACTATCATTAACCAAGGAGGTGTTGGCTTTTGATCATCTTTCTTTAACAGGCATTGACGGGAATTGATGGGACTCAGAAACACCCTCGCAATTTAATCAATTGTTCCTTGTATCATTTCAGACGGATAAGTCCTGAAAAGTCCGCAGTGGTCGATTTGTAGTATCATCTGATCGCAGAACGTAGTGTTCTCTTGTTGTCATAGTTACAGTGACACTATGCCACTATCTCGCAAGGGGAAATCCTTAACAAATCGGTGGATCCAGACTATAAGCTGCATCACTGCCAAAATCTAATGAGGCGGTCCTTGTGTCATTTCTGGCCTTCACTTGAAATTTCATCCAAATCCGTTATTCCGTTTTTGAGTAATGTTGTGCACAGACGGATTCACATACGCCGATCGTCACATAACTCCGCCACGTTCCTTGGTGGAGTAAAAATCAACTCAAATCACTTTGTTTATAAAGCATGATTCAAAACTGCATTCGGGCAACTCTGACAATTTTCAATGTAAAATTCAATCCCAACTTTAAGAGCAAGTAAGAAGGATACCGAATACAAACTGGGATTTTACTCTGGTCCACACATGAAAACCATCTTTTGAGGCAAGACTTTGACGTTGGAGATGGATGGAGAACCCTGATGCAGCCTGCAAAATGTCCATTAAAAAACTATTTCTGTGTTTACTTTTGGTCACACTCGAAAATAAATGCTTGAAATGGCTTGAGTGAAAATCACCGTTTTGGAAAGCTGAAAGCCAGAATTATTCTTTCAAAAATGCAGCCACAAATATTCAGTCAAGCTAGGATCCACAGCAACAAAGACTTGATCCCCCTTATGCATTAGCCTTAACTAAAACTCCCAATATTTTCCCAACAACTGTGATTTGTGTTGCCTTAAACAATGAAATGTCTACTCAGAACTATGTGAAAACCAAAAATAACTATTACAGAAACATCTGAGAAATTAACATAACATTGTGAATTGTAATGTGTCTTGATTTCCTGTCCAGTCCCATGCATTAATTCTCTCTGGCACGAAAAAGATGGAACACAATGAACATTTATGGAAACTTTAAGGTTGGGAACTAGACAGTTGAACAGACAAAGATCAAAAGAGCTCAAAGATGCAGAGGAAATTTGACGGTTTAGAAAGTCTGAGATACAAGAATGGGCAAGACCAGTGAATTCCTTAACAAACATAAGGATTTGAATAGATACTTATTTAATGGTATTGTTTGCAGTGACTAATTAAGACAATCCAACACTAAAGGAACATGATTTCTGTCTTTTTAGTGCCATATTACAGTTGTGTAGCTATTCTGCTGTACATATCAGGTTTATTTTTGTACTTTTTTCTCATCTTTGACCTTCAAAAATTGTATACTCATGTATCTGAAATTAAACAAACGGAGAAGAGGATACGACTCTAAAAATGTTTTCAACTGGAGCCAGTTACAAGGTCAAGAGGTCACAACTGGAAACACAACTGACAGGTTTATAAATACGAGTTTTGGTGGCATAAAATGAAACTATAGCTCAATTTAAATACAAACTACAACTCCAGAAAGATGGATTATAATGAGAACATTTATGAGACTTTATTGTCGGATCATGAGGTCCTAGACAGCTGAACAGACAAAGATCAAAAGAGCCCAAAGACGCAGAAGAAATTTGAAGCTTTAGAAAGTCTGAGACACAAGAATGGGCAAGACCACTGAATTCCTTAACAAGAAATAAATATTTGAAAATCAAATAGACACCTATTCAATGCTATTGTTTGCAGTGGCTAATTAAGATAAGCTATCTTTTTGGTGCCATATTACAGTTGTGTAGCTATTCTGCTGTACATATTAGGTTTATCTTTCTGTACTTTTTCCAATCTTTAATCTTCAATAATTAAATATTCATGCATCTGAATAAAAACCCGAAACAATCTGAGAAGGGGAATGACTGTAAAATGCCCACACCTGCAGCTGGTTACAAGGAAAAGAGGTCACAACTGGACAAGCAACTGACCAAACAGGTTCATAATGACGGGTTTTGGTGACATAAAATGAAACTGTAACTCAATTTAAATACAAACTACAACTTCAGAAAGATGAATTTGATGAGAACATTTATGGGACTTTCTTGTTGGGTCATGAGGTCCTAGACAGCTGAACAGACAAAGATCAAAAGAGCACAAAGATGCAGAGGAAATTTGACGGCTTAGAAAGTCTGAGACAGAATAATGGGCAAGACCACTGAATTCCTTAACAACAAACACGATTTGAAAAATCAAACATAATACAGCTGTATAGCTATTCTGCTGTACAAATTAGGATTATTTTTTGTACTGTTTTCCAGTCTTTAATCTTCAATAATTAAATATTCATGCATCTGAATAAAAACCTGTTGAAATGGAACAATCTGATAAGGGAAATGACTCTAAAATGCTCACACCTGCAGCCAGTTATCAAGAGGTCACAACTGGACACCAAACAGGTTGACAACTCCTGCTCCAGGTGAAACTATAACTCGTTTAGCCAACTATTTACAGTGTGTAATCATTCAACCTTTGATTTCATTTTCCCATATACACAACTGATCCAGTTAGACAGTCTGATTACAATAATTTCACAGAGAAAACTTCCTTTTTGGTTCACATTTAGCTCCTCCAACAACCAAGTGAAAGCGGAACATCCCAACTCTGAGTTCGTGTATGAAAACACTGTAAAGCACTACATTCAGCTGCAGTATTACATGGAATATTGGCTGTATTATGAAATATGTATTAAGTGTCATTTACGGTGAGTTCTGCTGGGCTCCTCCGGTGAATCCGTACTTGTCCACCTGGGTCTCTCCGGGGATGCCGTTTCCGTTCACCTCGGGGTCGGATCCATACGAGCCGCCTTTCCCATTATCTGTCAGCTTCTCTGTGCTGCCCCGCAAGTCGAGTCCATTACCCTGCTCGGTTTTTGCCATTTAGTCAACATTTATCTTCGCTTGTCTACAGCGACATTCGCATAACTTTCCACGAAGACGCCCGCTGGTTAGCTAACCAACCAACCAACCAACCAACCGTCACAGCTAGCTACGGTTGCTAGGAAGATAAATGTAGCTGCTAGCCCGCTAATACTAAACCAGCTAATGCTAAACCAGCTTCTCAGGTAGTTAGTTTAACTGGTAAACCTCCCCGAGTTGGACACATAGTTAATGTTAGTGTCCGACAAGAAGGTCTGCCAATTGGTAAAAGTATTTACAGAGTCAAACGCGGCGACTTCGGTGAAATCAGCAGAGCTTCTGTTTGCTAACACCGACGTTAGCATGCTAGCATCACACAGCTGTCAGCTGACACACACCTTATTTCAGCCAGAATCTCTGCTGTCAGCAAGAATGTAGGTTAGCTGCGGGCTACAAGGAAGAAAAGAGAAGTAAACAAAACATCCATGGCATCCTGTGACACCATACTGCCACCTACTGCTGTAAATCACACATTCAGTTACAGTAGTTGGGTCAATATATAATTGAAGTCCACGGGATATATCTTGCATACATTTTTATTAAGAGTAAAAAAAAAAACACCAAAAATTTATGTTTTTATGTTCATTATGATCATTTCTTTACACATTTAATAATTATTTATTATGGAAATAATCACTTATTAATAAAAAATGACTGGATATCACCAAAATGTCAACTAAATAACCGTCCCAATTTAATAACAACCACCTTCTAATTAGCTAAACAATAATAAAATAAGCTTATTCAAAAATAGTTTTGATTGTGTTCTTTTTATCAGGTTGAGATAATCACCTGCTCCACATGATGTCATTTCCTCCTGAAGAAAAGACTGGCAAGACTCCAAGGCTTTCTGAGTTATTTAATATAAAGTAGTGTGTGAGTCAAGTGTGGATTTATGGCATGTCAACAGGTTTACTACAATATGTTTAGAAATAACTTTCAGTTTCAGTTGTATATATAATATTTAGAAGAATCTTTCTGTAAAAATGCCATGTGGTGTTTGGTTATAGGCAGCCATGTTGATTTTTGGCCTGAAAACAGCAAAAATGTCAACTATGATACCTGTCAACTATGTTATAAAAAATTCTGCAATTATATATTGACCCGGCTGCTGCTGCTACAGTTGCACAGGGCTGATTTTCGTAACTCTGCTCCGGCTCCTCTAACATCTGGTTAAAGCTCAGGTCATCTGGAAAAGAATTCCAATATTAAACATAAGATTTCAAGAGTTGAGGCCATGAGAGTACTTTTTAATCAGACTGCAAAAGACAAGACTATTTAGGTTATGCTAACCTGCTGTGGAAAATAGTGTATACACTAAAGCAAATGAGTATTGGATTGTTTCCCCACCTGAACCGTCCAGATCATCATCTGGGATACCTTCCAATGGTTGCTGGCTTTCAGTCATCCCAGTTAACAAGTTCTGAACTTCACCTCCTGCTGACACACTCTTATCTACTACAATACACATTTTTAATCAAATGTGCTTGTCAATGAATGTTATTAATAATAAATGACTTCAGTGAATTATGAACTGAACAAAAGCTGAGTGGATTTGTCAAATATATATAAGCTTTCTTTGAATTCATCAAAAAGGATATGTCACTGTGGAAAATGCAACTTTTTGGAAACATTGAACCTTAGAAAAAGTGTGCAGTGAAGGAGCATCACATCAACTGTTCATTTCTATTTAAAAAACAGCATTTTATGTGCTTTAACAGTCCACTTTGGCATAATTTCTTCCACAACATAGTCTGCGATGGAAACTGAAAAATTCTGAAACCTTTTCAAGAAAAAAATAGTCTTTTTGTGGTATACAATCTGCATTTGAACACATTTTTAAACTAGTTTTCCTTGTAAGTCTATAATTATGTAAAGTAGCAACACAGACTACAGCATCACATTGATGAGATTTACCAGTGCTATCACCCAACACAGCGAAAATGTTAACTCATTAGAAAAATTACCTGATACTTGAAGTACATTTCTCCTCCAATAACATTTCTGAGACAGTATGTACCCTGCAAGAACATCCTCTTCTATAAACAAAACTCTTCAAACATGAATTGCATCATGAAAACACTCAGAGTTTAGTATAAATACTAGATTCTTTATTTAAATATTGTACATATTTGAAAACATATTTACATAAATTAGACCTGCATTGTTACACTGTAGACAGGTGTACCTCTCACACACTTGCTGGAAAGAGGACAATCATACCAACGGACCGCAGAAGCACCTTTGAAAACGGCTTTACGGGGGGAGAAAGATGGGGCGGGGGGGATCCCACTTCATTTACATCAAACACCGCAACACGACGCAGACGAGACAAGCTTGCAATGACAGGAAAGGCCTCTGGATTACAGGTCTAGCTATTTGTTAAGGCTGAATCTGTGCTCACCCTCGTACTGTAAGCTCACGCCTCCTCCATCAGCACACGGGTTACATCTCTGTCAAATATAGAGCTATCTTTGAAGCTTCACACAAACCATTCTAAAGACAACAACAGATTATGAATAGACTCTGTAAAGTGGTGCCAGTAGCTGAGAGAGAAACATGCAACAGACAGCTGGACAGATTATATTAAAAAAAATGTCTCCAGTCAGTTTTAAAATGACATAAAATGTGGTCATTGTAGCAGATTTTTTTTTCATTGCTATACTGCTGCCCCATCACATGTAGTTTGTTCTCTTATACAAAACACAGACGACCAGCGGATTCAACACAATGCTAACTTTACACTTACAGAGCAGCCTCAATCATGTATTTATATATGGCTTTCCGTCTTTGTATTTTATTTTATACCTGTCTCCACAGACAACCAGTCACATAGAACTTAAACCAGGAGTATGATACAACTTTTGTTCTCAAACAGCATTAGAAAATACATTTTAATGTCACTCCACGGATGCTTCTGAACCATCACACACAATTCTGAGCACGAGGAATTTACAGTATTGCTGTATGACGCTAAACAAAGACGGCATAATGATATAAACAAAGAAAATGTGTCTTTGGTGCAAGACTTTGTCCGAACCACTTGCGTTAGACAAAGGGACAGACTATCATGAGCAGAACAGTATCATCAGTGTCTTTGAATTAATGTAATTTGGCGAAATCCAGCACACATGTTTACACACACATTCATCACAATCATGGTGACTGTATTTATGTAAATACAGTCATATACAGACGTCTGAATTACAAAAGAGAAGCAGCAAACAAATGTAAAGGGACATAAAGAACTGAGAAATAAAAATAGATCTGGAACACACACACACAATGCACGTTGAGTTTAAGATAGCTGGATCTTTTAGTCATCCATCACACATATTTCATGTCTGCAGACACGTCAATCTGTTACTTTTAAAACAAAATAATGTTAAAAAAATACATCTTTTTCCTTTAAATTCATTCCTGACCTATCATTGCAATTGTAAGCATTCCCAGAGGCTAGCTTTAGCTGTCTGAGACAACAAAACATTAAATATAACACACATTCCAATAACATCTTCTCACATATATGCCTCACACACACTCACGTTTTACATCCTTCCTACCACACAGCTGCTGCAGCCATCAACCTCAGCAAAAGTCTTCTTGTTCTTTTCAGAAAGTGGAAGTGTGGGACAGGTGAAGCTCACTTCAAGGTTAATATCTATACAGGAAAATATATTTATGAATGCATGTGTTTATCCTCCACAATAGTAACGAAATAGCTCTGCTTTAACAGCCAAATGAGAGACAACAGAAAGGCCAGAACGTAGCCCTAAAAACACAAAAATATTTACAACTTATGAGGATGTGCATTTCCCTCCAGCCACATAACAAAACCTGATTAACCTTCACATGAAAGCTTTGACAAGTTTCTCTTTACAGGTTTCTTTGATCTGAGTGTAGTTAGCTCTTTCTTCGTTCACATTCCCAAACCCGAGACACTAAAACCCGACTCCTACATTTCATCCTCCATCAACACCCATCATTCCCAACATCAGCTTCCTCACTTTGCTCTATATGCTTTGTTCAAACACATTTACAACATGGAACAGATTATTAAGCTGAACAGAGACTAATAGCTATAGTTGGGTGTTTTAATGATTCTGCTTATCGATTCCAGTTTCTCATTTAGTCTCAAGTCAGATTCTTGGAGGGGAAGAACAGTAAAATCCTGCTTTTATAGTAATATACAAGTAATAACCATCTAATACTAAATAATAGAATTTTACACCGTAGTACATTTCCAATGCAGGAGTTTCACAATATTGTATTAGTATCTCTATCTATCAAGGTAAACAAACTTTGATTATATGAATTAATATATCTATATTTTTATTTTATTTTTTTCTTCAAACACATCCCCTTTAAGAAAGCTGCTGACTTCGACTAGTGTGTTTTTGTGTGTGAAGTACCAACATGTTGCTACAGTCACAGTAAAGTACGACTCTAAAGGTAGTAAAAGTACCTTTAGTCTGCTGTAATACACCTTCACAGGCATAATAGTTACTGAACGTCTGTGTGTTGTGTTGAATAACAGAAAAATGAGTACCTGTTTGTGTTAAGTTATGACAGCACCTTCCTGTATTCTCCTCTTGTGAAATGCTACGTACCATTGATAGATACCTAAATGTTACCAGGAGAATCCCTCAGATAGATAAAACAACCATATTTGTAACAATAGTGATCTCTTTTCTGATATATATTTCATAGAAGTACTTTTTTGTCAATTCAGTTCTTGGAAAATGATTTGTAACTGTACATTTGCTGCATTAAGGTAATTGTTGGGGACAATTATACAATTTGTGCCATTCACCTGCTAATCAAGCAGCTCAGCAACAGTTAAGCAGGCTGAGAATAATGCTGAACTCATGATTTATTAAGACAAATGGATTAGGAGACGGGAGAACACGCAGCATTCAGCTTGCATGATGGACAGGTAGGTGTTTGCAGTGCATGGCTTGTAAACTGGCACCACTTACTATACTTGATATGCTCATCTACACTGTTTGAATTTTACTACCAGCTATATATGTAGTATATTGAATGCCAGAGCCGTACATCATAACAGTGAACTTATGAATCAGTTTCAGTGTTAGCTTGTACTTAGTATGTATCATCTGGCTTATCATGCATGTATCCAATTGTGTGTTATATGTTACTTGTTCCCCACCCCCTCTTCTCCCATCCCTCCACCTTTCTACCTCTTCTGTCCCTCTCAACCCACCGGCCAGCAACAGATGGGTCCCCCCACATATAGAGTCGGGTTCTGTTCAAGGTTTCTTCCCGTTAAAAGGGAGTTTTTTCTTGCCATTGTAGCCTCAGAGCTTGCTCGAGGGTTCAGGCATATGGGTTCTGTAAAGCGTCTTGAGACAATTTGACCGGTAACTGGCGTTATATAAATAAAATGAAATTAAATTGAACCAGTGAAATTCGTTTCGGAATCGATGAGCAGAATCAAAATAGAAACTTCCTAGCGATTCCTTTAGTGTCGTAACTTTAAAACCAGCTCCAAGTTGGACCCGGTTCTTGAAGCCCAACCTTCCAGATAGCCAGGCTCATTAGTCGACTCTATCGCTACTCTTTAAAGAATCCAAACCCATGGCTTACTCCTTATATTATCATTGTTTGTCTACACGACGGCTACCAGATTTTAAAGCCCTCGCTTCATCCACACCACCCCCCGGACTGTCTCTTGGCCACATCGCATTGGAAGTGTCGATGCCGCGCGATGAGACACAGGAGACTGGAAGGCATCCGTCAGCCCGTCGTTCTCTGCTCTCCTCCTGCATCATGATCAACATGAAGATGTCCTAGCTGACTGCCGTCCCTCAGCAGTTCAAGCACCAAAACAAAACAGCAGAAGAAAAAAACCCGAAATGTTACGCAGGTGGATGTCAGCCGCACTGTGAGGGGGTGAGTGTCGTGTCGGTGGGCCTCCCCTGTCAGCCCACAGGACGAAGTGCATTTTGGGAGGGCTGCAGGTGGAAGACTCAGGCAGACGGCAAGGAAGGATCCGCCCCAGAGAAGCAGTCAAACACATGCACACTTTTAGTCTGTATATTCAGCCACAATGGACAGCAGCACCGTGATATCATCTGGCTTCCCCCCTGCGGAACGAGGAAAAAAAGGGTGAGGAAGCTTGTCAAATGTAATTACCATCAGTTAACACAAAGTAGGCCTCACGAGTTGATAATGCTGTCTGCTTTTAGATTTAGTTTCAGTCCAAATAAATAAATAAAGCAGAGCTAACTTAGGGTGTGACTACAGCACAAAAAAATTATCATGAACAGTATACAATTTAAACATTAGGAACAGTAATGTGCATTTCTACATGCAATTTGAAAAAAAATCTATTTTGTTTACATTTTAAACACATTTTTTAAAACATATTGCATAAAAATTATAAACACAACAATGCAGTATATCAACGTCAAATACGAGTAGAACCAAACCAAAGCTTTTCTGGATCAGTTTTGGTTTTACATATGATGTGAGACACAATGGTGGATCTAAAAGGAGCACCTTACCTCTTACATTCAGGCCGTTGTCACAGGCAAACTGTGCAAAAGGGGACATATAGTTGGGGTCGTAGGCAAGATCGTGAGCTTGCTTTGCAATGCTCTGTGCAGTCTGCAGGATGCTGTCATAATTGGTTGTCTGGAAGCAAAAATATAAAGTTAGATATTAAAGATGCACATTTCTTGGATTACATATACAAATAAGCTAATATACAGAAGTGACACCTTGAGTTTTTTGAGCTCCTGAAGAATCATGTAGTCTGGCATGTTGTCAAAGAGACCATCTGTCGCCGTTAAGATGATGTCACCGAGCTGCACGTCAAAAGAAGAGCTGTCAGCTGCTTCAGGACTGGAGGAAACAAGAGGACGCGGAATATCAGTCATGTGAATCCGGAGCATGAAGCACCTGAGATGCTGGAAACTTTTTCCAGCGTGGAATTAAGCAGGTCAGAAGACACTTAGCCAAATCTTCAAAGTTTAATCTGACAGGCGACTCAAAAGCCGCCTGCCCTATTTGTCCTTGCCAGATGCAGGGAGGCCCTGTTGCTTGCTGGCCTCATACCCAAGACTCAGGTTTTATTTCCAGGGATCCCTATGTTCCTGCTTGGTCTTTAAGGTTTTTATTTTAAGCTGGCATACCAGAGAGCTATAAATACAGCTTAACAGGAATGTCAACCTAATAAATCTTACATTTAATTGCACTTCAAAAGAATTAAACCAACGAGAAAAAAAAATCCTAAAAACAAGGCCACAAGACTGCTCCAAATGGATTACAAAAAGCTTATCCCTCGTCAGTCAGGCTGCCATTGTCAGAATTAAATTGTGACACCTCCATCTGGGTAATCTGGCAAACCTACATACATGTCACAGAGAGTGAGTGCTTAGTGCAGAGTTAGGTGCTGTGGTTGTCTGCAGACAGTTAAAAACACTAAATATGTAAAAGGTAACATCTATTAAAAACAGCTGGTGGTGCTGTCAGAAAGATTGGACAAACAACTAATAATCAAGATAGTCTACTTCTATTCAGACAGAAAAAAATGGTAACAAGCAGTGCAAATGTGGAACAAAATATCTGACATCCTTGATGTCTTGTTGAGAGCCACTAAATCCTGAATATGCTCTGAGATCTGGTAAGAGGTTGAGCTGTACAACACTGGAGCCACAGAATTACAGCACTACGTACCGAGGATACCACTGATGGATAGTGGTGTGCATAAAGCATCCAAGTGAAAAAATGACTCATCGGCATAAACATTCACGAGTGAGGGTAATATTCTACTAGGCTGTGTTGATAAAGATGAAGTGTGTTCACCTTTAGTCACTGAAATCAGAACAAACTATGAACAGGGTATGAGAGCATTTTTCATGTAAGCAATGCAGGAAAAGACTAGTTAAGTTAAACCTTAGTACACCTGCACCTGTCCTCAGAGTGTGACACTAAAGCAGGTCTTATTTACTTTAAAAACATTGAAGAAAAGCTCTCACTACAGCTATATTTACTTCCACGAGAGGACAATGAGCCCATTTTAATTCAGCAGGGCAAACATTGACTTGGAAGTGAAAGCGAAAGGGATCATGCCCAACATTTCCATTTTAAATCATCTTTTGCATTGAAAAATGGGATGCAAATCTAATTATGGTAAGTGTGCAGCTAAAAAGAAAGTAGTCCAGCTATACAGCGCAACTTTATAAGGGGTATTTTCACTGTCACCTTTATCTAATCCAAGAGGCCAAGTGCAGTTTCATACATTCAAGCATCTAAACAGTGGGTGATTTTATTTCATTCTTTAAACTGCCTTCACACTTTAGAGGAAGTATTTAACATTGAGCTACTGACCTGTCGCTGAGCACAACCCCCTCGGCTCCCGGAGGAGCGATGGACAGCTGGAACGGTGTGTTAAAGTAGTGCTGTTGCTCGTCTGAGCGATGAACCACCTCTCCGCCTCGCACCACTAGGAAGCCCGAGTCACCAAGATTACATGTGTGTAGCCGATGACTCCGTCGATCCAGAACCACGATGCAGGCCGTGCTGCTCCCTACAGACACAACAACAAGGTTATGGACATGTATGCTGTAATATTATAAGAGGGCAGTAGAAAAGAAATGGATGCTAATTTAATTTACAGAACTACAGGGAAATGTTCAGATGGTAATCAAAGAAGTGCTGACTGGATGTATGTTAGGGGTCAATATATAATTGTGGGACTTTTTGTAACATAGTTGACAGGTATAGTTTACATTTTTGCTGTTTTCAGGACTAAAATCAACATGGCCGCCTATAACCAAACACCACATGGCATTTTTACACAAAGATTCCTGTAAATATTATATAAACAATTGATTAAAATAGAAATTGAAAGTTATTTATAAAGATATTATAGTAAACCTGTTGACATGCCATAAATCCACACTTGACTCACACACTACTTTATATTAAATAACTCAGAAAGCCTTGGAGTCTTTGCAGTCTTTTCTTCAGGAGGAAATGACATCATGTGGAGCAGGTCATGTGATCTGGAATTAACACACTTCCTTGAGAGGTGTTTTTATAATGGGGAACTTGACCCTTAGAATACTGTCCTACCAGCACATCACGGCTCTGGTGGTGAGAAAACATTATGATGCCCTTGACGAGTGTTCTTGCGTCAAAGGAGAGGAAAAAGTAACACACAGGTCGAATCCTCTGTGGCCCCATTCACCAGTGACTGCAGCTATCAACAGTCCCTGTAACCTTACAACCTTAAGCAGGGAAGGTCACTTACTAACAACGTCACAGCCTCCCAAAATAAGAGTAAGCCACTTTACAAACATCACGACAGCCAGTCGGTGTCTGTACTTGCTCTGGGTCAGGGATACTGAGAAGAAGAAATGTGACCTTGGTCACATGTTTGGCTGGACCCTGCATTTAGGAATCTCCCCAACTAGTATCGGTTACAGATGGATTCCTGACCTTGTGGGGCATGAGACAAAATGTTCAGCTTGTGTAAAAAGAAAACAGCTCAACCCCAGCAGGTCACTGAGTTTAGACCACTAAGTGTCGGCAAAACAAAGTACAGCCTGGTCCGAGTTAGTTACCTCATTGGGATTGCATCACTGTGTAGGATGCAGGTTTAGGCCTGAATCATTAATAAATAAATAAATGATAACTACCACAAATAAGCTAGACTTCTGTCTCAGCATCATTTAAAAAATGCTGTGCACGCTTAATATCGGCACTAATATTATGTCTTATCTGCATATCCCTCCATCTTTTTGTGCCAATTAGAAAAAGAATTAAATCAGATAAGTCCTGTAATGACTTGCAGTATGTTGTGCATCTCTAAACAAGGCCACTACTTCCAGTCTGACTCATACTGCAGCTATGTTATTTATTTCTCTGAATGTTGTTGTTCAGCAGAACTCACTCCACCACCAACCGTGCGTGTTCCCTGGTGCATCTTCACTGCAGATCTTTCCGTCTGCGTGTGCTCACCTAGCAGGGGAACTTTGTTCTGTAAGAGCTCGTAGTAGCCAGAGGTCAGGATGCCCACTGGATTACTGGGAGTGAAGCGTCCCTCCTTCACCAGCCGCTCACAAGTCCTCATCAAGGTGGCAGAGAACTGAGACGGGTCGACGCCGTAGTCCCGCCATCCACCTACCCCGTCTGCAACACCTGACGGAGAAAATGGGAAATTAAAAAAACAAAACATTATGTCATTTAGCTGCTCAACCACATCCAAGATAAATTAATTAGTCATTTCTCATGGGTCATTTTGAAATGTAGTCTGGTTGCTGCTTCGCAAATGTGAGGATTTACTGCTTGTATGTGAGGAATATCTTTGCATTTTGTTCTCTTGAACAGACCAAACATCCTAATATTTCCAGAGAAAAGGATATGACCAAACATCCAATAAATACAAAAACTACAGCAGCAATGAGTTTGGATGTCTATCAGAGGCAGCATGTCTACATTTTTACATTCATTAAGGCATTCTGTTCTATTGTTTCCTGTTAGTAATTTACTACTAAGAAGAGTAGTAAATTATTCTTCTTATTGATTTTTGTCACCCTCCAAAATCCCATACTCTCCACACATCAGTGGTGATATATCAGTACAATTACTTGAATGTCTGAATGAATTTTAAAGCTGACACTATGTCTAAGTATCTCTATATACACTCTGAAGTGCAGCTTAACATCGGAATATATTTTCAGGCATTTAATTCACATAGTAGCAGCACCAAGCATTATGACAGTAGGCAGTATAGTTTCACCTTAGTCACCTCATAAAAGCTAACAACTAATGGGGTTTATTTGTGAGCAGAATAAAAGCATTAGGCTCTGAACAACATCCTTTCATTTACACGGTTGAATTATTAATCCACCCTTTTTTCTGGAATCTCTTAAGCACCTGCCCTGCAACTATCCGTTTCATTGGTGTTGTTCTCAAGTTTACAGTAATGGTAATAACATCCCTGTAATCCAGCTGGTCCCAAACCTGGAGGATTTAACTCTTTAATGTTAGACTGCCTCTACTGCATTGTAGAGACATGACTGCAAATAGTATGTCAGTATTCATCAGAATGTTATCAGATTACTATACTGTGTATCTGCTCGGTGCATATTAGTAATCCCACCGGTCATGGCAACAGTCCTTTATCGATACTATGTGTAATAACAGTCTCAGTATTGTGTGCAATATTTCATTATCTTGTGCAACATGACTAAAAACTCAAATATAACTTTATTATTCAATTGTAGTTTTATTTAGGCTGACTTATTTTAATAAATTTCTATACAATATTTCATATGTGTAGTTACAGCATTTATTGTATATTTTTCTGAGTAATATCTGGCACCAGAAATTCCTTTGGGATTACTAGAATTCCAGCTCATCTCATCTTTGGGAAGACAGCATAAAGAAATACTCCATGGGTTAAAATGCATTTCTGCACCAGCGAACATCCAAAACAGTAACAAATGCTTTCTAATACAAGTAGAACAATGTGCTATTTGGCTCTCACGATGATGTACTCTAACTCATTGATTGCTCATTTAATCAATAATTCCTTTTAAAATGGAACAAACTATTGCTTGGCATGTGACAACATCAATATTAATAACACATATTGTTTCCATTGCCTATTATTGACTAACTGTTAGCCTAAATATCATTTTCCCTCTCTGCTAGAGATGAGTTAGCTTAAATAAGAAAGTGAAAATAGAAAGTACATCCTGGGATGCCCAAAATCTATTCAATTACTATTATCAACCAAGCCAAAAGGCACGATGCTTCTGAAAAGAACCGTTTCCATAACCACCCCAGGAGAGTTTACAGACTTCACTACCACTAGGGTGACCATATTTTATTACCAAAAACCAGGACACTTGGCCCTACAATGAGATACTCAAAGTTTACTCACAGATGCCTTATAATTTCAGAACATTTAAAGTATGCCTCCTTTGTACAGATAGAAAATTGTTACCACCAAATACTATCTATAACTTTTTCAGAGGCTAGTAAACATGTTTTATTAAGACAAGTCTCAAAAATAACGAATGAAATAATGATAGAAATAATGTCTCTTCTGTATTAGAAAAAAAAAAAAAAATGCCCCAGTGCCGGCCAATTTAGTGGCCCAATGAAAACCAGGACACTTTCATCACTTTATAAAAACAACCAGAGTGGCCAGGACAACAACTGAAAACAGGACATTAAATAAGAAAGTGAAAATACAAAATACATCCTGGGACGCCCTGTAATTTCCCTCTGTGCTGCTGGAGAAAAAAAACATCACCCATTACTATTATCAACCAAGCTAAAAGCCACGATGCTTCTGAAAAAAAATGTTTCCATAACCACCCTCCTGCCCATGTGAAGCTCTCTGTGGGAATTTTGTTCTTCTGAGCTGATTTTATTTTATTTTTTAACTTCGTATCAATAACCTGAACAATAAAGCCGAAACAGTGCTTGAACGCTCTAAAACACTGCATGTATGTATCATGAGCCATGTGTTTAGTCGGGTATTTGGCTGTTTCCCTGCTGCCAGCTGGAGGACAAAGCAATTACGCTCAGCTAGGCTAGCAGGCTAATGATGCTATTAGCAACATGGCTGCCTCCATGCTCAACCATTCTGACCTTTGCAAGACATTGTAGTGTTCAGTCGAAGACGTTTTAATGCGGACTTCATAAGCCATGTCCACCTTTTATGAAGCCTATTAATGTCTTGTAATTTTATTTCTTCAATATCTCGCGTTTTTGCCGTGTATAGCTCATGTAGGTGAAAGGTCATTCGGTGTTTCACCTCAAAACAACCCGCTAACGGTAAATAATCGGCCTTTATTCGTGTAATGACATGACTGCAGATGCTCTTAACGCTAATAATATGACATAAGAATCTATTTAGGAAGGTGGAGTGAGGCTCACGCAACAGCTACGAGGGGGGAAAGTTGTAGCTGGGTGCCGGAGGGGGTGGGGGCTGTTCTGTTTTCATCCGTGAGGTCGGTACACGTGCAGGCTAGCTCACTGAAGGTCACCCGAGCACAGAGGGGGTCTAACGTGCGACTGCGAGCCCCCTACAGGGTTACACACCCCGGCCTCCTTACCTAACACATCGGCGGTCCTGTGCCGCGCTATGAAGCAGGCATCGTCCCCGTAGCACATCCCTTTCTTCAGGATCCCCTTCCGAAAGTCTTTACCGAAGCCATAGCTGGCGCTGATCAGGCTGTAGTCCCGACCGTCTGTCTGAGAGAGTCCGCCCAGGACAGCCCTGGCTACCAGTCTGCCATAAGACAGTACGGATAACATCCCCTAGCGAGGAGAGACCCCGTCTTGATCTGAGCCCGCACACGCTGCCCTCCTCTCCCCGTCTCTCTGTAACCGGCCCCGGCCACCTGCCTGCGAGGCTGCGTCTTCCGATCCAAGCCTGTGTGGGTTTTATCCGTCCATTCGCTCCTCACCGGCCCGCTTCTGTGAAACAACAACAGCTGCTCTAAAGTCGCCTAAAACTTCACCGCTCGTCCAGACGTGTGCTGTTTATGTCTCAAGTGAGCTCTTGTCAGCCGCAGTTCCGCCGCTCGGTTCTCTCCGCACCGACATGTTTGTGGTTTCCACCGAACACGGAGCTGCGAGGGCATACGGGGATTTACAACCGTGACGTCAGGGAGAACGGGGACCAGCCAATCACAGAGAAGCGTGCCGTGACGTGGCCCCGCCTCCCAGTGAGGATGCGCGACAGAGGAAGAGACCCAAGGACGGAGGAGACATCTTCACTCCCTCCAGCTTCAGAGGACTTTAAAGGTCCCACATGGTGAAGATTCATTTCTGTTGTCTCTGTGGTTGTTAGAAACTTGGAGGGACAAAGTAACAGTTGTTAAGGTGTGAAGAATTTTACTTCTGCCATTTCTTAAGCCCCCTTGAACTACATAGCTTACTGGCTTTACAAGCTAGTAGGGTCACTTAATCTCAAATCAAAGTTTTGAACAATTTCTCATTTGAATGGAACAATATCTATCAATCAATCAATCAATCAATCTATCTATCTATCTATCTATCTATCTATCTATCTATCTATCTATCTATCTATCTATCTATCTATCTATCTATCTATCTATCTATCTATCTATCTATCTAGCTATCTATCTATCTATCTATCCACTCCTCCAAAAATGATGAAATTACTAGAATAGAATAGCATAGCCACTTTTATTGTCCAACAGAACACACACTAGCTGTCATTATAAATGAAATTTTGTTGCAAAACTTGCCATCGGACTGGTATGAAGCAAAAACAAAAATTATTCGAAACAGACCACCTCACAGCAAGGAGCTCTATGTCCGGAGAGCACTGACTAGAGACAACTACTGTGTTATTTAACCATTTTTCATTGATGTAAATTACTACACCTCTAATTTCTAATCGCTAATTGCTACACCTAAAGCAAATACTAAATTCTGGGCCTATGAAAGAGGTTAAATGAACAGAACTTAACTAATGCTATTGCAACAAAAAACACAGCAAAGCAACTACACTGATCAAACAAAGCTCAGAGATTTTTAACACCTCACTGGAGACATGCCAGCCTGCTTCAAGACCTCCATCATAATCCTGGCCTGAATGTTTACTGACCCCTTGCATTAACCTCTGTGGTGATGAAGCCATTTTAGTGCCTTGTGTTGTCCCACCAGAAATCCATCACCAACCCAACACTGTCAACATGACTCTCAGCTGCATCCTCTACTGTCCGGACTCAGCAGGAACCTACACCAGGATCCTGTTTGTGGATTTCTGCTCTGGTTTTAACACAAGCTTTCCCAGCTTCACGACTCCACCTGCAGGTCACTGAGTTTCTGTCTGACAGGAAGCAGCAGGTGAAGCTGGGGAAGAATGTTTCTGACACCTAGACCATCAGCTCTGGTTCACCACAAGGCCAAGTCCTTTCACCTTTGCTCCCAGCAGCTGCTCCTCCAGTCACCAGTCTTTGAAACTCCTAAAGTTCTCAGATGACATCACCATCATTGGGCTCATCCCAGTTGGGTAATGAGTCTGCCCTCAGGTTGGAGTTTGACCATCTGGTGACTGAGTGCAGGCAGAAGGACCCAACCTTACCCACAACCATCACCCCACGTGACTCCCCAGTCCACACCGGAGAGCACTGCCGCTTTCTGGGCACCATTTTCCTCCTGAGAGCCGGCCCATTCATTTATATCCTCTGTAGTGGACATTTGTTTTTGATCGATATCTTTTGACTAATTTGAGCTACCCTATTAAATCCTGTTATGCTCTTCAGAGGATATATATATCATAGTTAAAATTAAAGACATATTGTATTTTTGTGAAGTTCTTGTGTTTGATTATTTTGGATAACCTTTATATTGGTAGGCCTGAGGGGCTGATTAGGGGGATGCCTATAAAAGACTGGCAGTTGAGTGAGAGCGGGGAGAGAGGAAAGGAGTGCCACAACACACCAGTTAACAACCTTTGCTGTTTGTGTACTTTTAATGTGAATGTTGGTGAATAAACACCAGCTTGACCTGCATCTTATCTCGCCTCAAGCCTCCTGTTTTATCCAACTGCAAAAGACGGGCATCCTAACACCTATCATCACCTCAGCCAAAAAGGTGATTGGTTGTCATCTCCTGACCCTCAAGGACTTGTACTCCTCCAGGACCCTAAAGCATGCTGGGAAGATTGGAGACCACCACCTTGGACACAAACAGTTTGAGTCCCATCAGATCCAGAACCTTATGCAACAGGAACAGCTTTTGTCCAACAGCAGCGGGTCTCTTTGCCCTCTAGTTACACTGCCTCTACCCCCAGACCATAGACACTGACTCTAAACATTCCATTAACGTACAGCTCTTAAATAGGATCATTGTTATCTTTTTGCACATTCCCAGTTGTTTACATTGCATTAAAGTGATTAATTTGCACATACCTGCACACTGGAAGTATTTCGATTACTTTATATGACTTATAGTCCCTTGATTAGACTTGCTTCCTATTTGTTGTGTACCACTTAGTTTCTACTGACTTGCAACACTTTTTAAATCTACATGTTAGACTGTTATATCAAGTCAAGTCTAATTCTTTGTGTGTGAAAACCCACTTTCAACAAAAACAGTTTCTGAATCTACTCTGATTCAAACATAGCCTCAAATTTCAATGTATAAAAAAAATGTGCTGAAAGTGGGTCAACAGGTAAGTAAAATCAATTTTTAAAAAGTCGCAGATACCATTTTAAATGTCCAGAATTTATGATATAAAAGCCTCACATAAATCAGAAATGGTTAAACAGAGGGACCCTCCCTGATGATTTGAACGGGATGAAGCAAAAATTTCAATGAATAATCATTCATTCATCCTGCATAATAGGTTGAGAATCATTATTAATCAAGTCCAAACTTAGAATCCTGCCCTTTCACTGCCCACTGCTTCCAAGGTGAGCCCATCAGAATGAGCAGCTACAATCACCAGGTTTATTCACTTTCAAGATCTGCTTCTGCTGACTCTAAAATGTTTCACACCAAATGTTCTGCTGTTGGCTGCAAGAATGAACACAAGAATCTTCATGCATTCCCTGCATTTGAGGAACTGAACACACAGTGGATTAGTTTGATTTTTGATGGCAATGTCACAACAGAAATTGGAAAATCCTTAATGTGATAAATCATAATTTTAAATAATTTGGAAAAATACATGATAAGGTTTATCAGACATACATGCTATACAATAACTTGATTCACCATTTTAATTGAATTATCTTATTTCATGAATGCGTCTGAGCATCAATATGCTGGCAGTCTTCAGGGACCTGATTGATTCCAGGTCTATTTATTGTTTTCTCATCTGTATCACTTTATTCATATACATGAATATCTACATTTCGATGTGACATCAATTTGAAGTTATTAACTTAAAATTTTGCATTGCTAGAGGAATTAAATACGGGGGGGAAACGCTGCTCCTGTTCAGTTGGTGGCAGTAAAGCAGCAACGTTGATTTGCAACCACCATTAAAATCAAGAAGAAGAACAATATGAAGGCCTCAGATGTGCATTTGTTTTAGATACGGGGACGTAACGAACATCGTCCGATCGAGCTAACGTTAACGCCGCACAGCCTCCGTATAGCAACACCAGAACAAATTAATCCCAAAGAATGGTGTGTTATGAAGAAATTACCTTAAAAAATGAGCCAGTTGATAGAGAAAACAGTGTTTTTGGTCCGTATTAAAGTTACGCATGAAACGCTACATGACGAAGATGCTATGAGGGCACAACGTGAGCGGGGTTAAGCTAGCTGTTGTTGTTCTTCGTGGTGATAGGCTACAATATTTCTATTTTAATAATGAGCTGAACACTTCTAAAAACATGTAACACTTCTCTTTTAGTTTGCGAGCTTTAAATGACAAAACAAAGAGGCCCCGCCCCACTGTATCCCACAAAGGTACTTCCAGTGAAGCAAATCGAGCGCACCCTCTTCCAAAGAATCCACCCCGAGCCAGAGCCCGTTACTGCGGAGCGGATAGAGAGAGAGAGAGAGAGAGAGAGGGAGGACAACAAACGCATTTAAACCGAATTACCGTCCAAGCGCTCAGACAAGCCATCCTTTACTGGTAAGAATCAGCCTCCAGTTTATTCATATTTATCGATGGTGATGAGAAAACAAAGCCACACATGTTATTATCAGGCTGTATTTGCTGTGTTTATATAAGCGGATCATAATGATGCGGTGATAACAGGTTCACAGCGGGTGTTGTTTAGCCGAATGGGGAGAGAATATAGAGAGTCTTTTAAATTTATGTAGGACAGGCCATTGGATGAGACTTTCTGTTGCAACAGGGCCCACTGAAATACAAAAATGTATGCACAGTTGTTCATTGTGGCATTATTAAGTGTAAAGGCAACACTAGGCCATCCTGTTAGAACACACTGGAATAAAGAAAGGGGAAAGCAATGTGTGTTTATGTAATTGTAAATCATTATCTTGACATACTTTTCTCTTTAGGGCCATGATGGGGAGGTTGTGTGAGTTGCTGCTTGTGTCCCTTCTTATAATGTGTCTCCTGAATACTGAGGTAACGTGGGCTAAAAAAGGTGGTAGTTTTGGCGGCAGGAAAACCTCCAACAACAGAGGAACACAGTCAAAGCCGTCCAGCTCCCAGCCAGGAAACTACCCTCGACAGCCACAGAGCCCCAATCGAAACACCAATCCATATCCGGCCGGTGGAAGTTACCCCTACCCGGGAACAGGCACTAATCAAGGAGGATATCCCAGACAGAACCAGCCAAATTACCCAGGAGCTGGTAGTAACCCAAACCAGTATCCTGGTAGAGCCAATCCTGGAGGTTATCCAAACCAGAACCCAGCTGCTGGAGGTTATCCAAACCAGAACCCAGCTGCTGGAGGGTATCCTAATCAATACCCTGGGAGAGGGAATTATCCAAATCAAAATCCACCTGCTGGAGGCTATCCAGCAGGTGGCTACCCCAACCAGAACCCCGCCAGAGGTGGAGGTTATCCTAACCAGTACCCTGCTGCAGGAGGTTATCCTAACCAGTACCCTGCTGCAGGAGGTTATCCTAACCAGTATCCAGCGGGGGGCTACCCAGCAAGGAGTCCAGGCGGCTACCCAAACCAGTATCCAGGAGCAGGTGGTTACCCAGTCAGAACAGGAAATACAGGACAGGGTTGGGGCGGGAATCCAGGTGGTTACCCTGGTGGTTACCCCGGTGGGTACCCTGGCGGTTACCCCGGCGGAGCAGTGGGTGGTTACCCCAACTGGAACCCAGGTAATAAGATCCTCAGTCCCCGCTTTGGCGGAGGAGGCTATGGATACGGTGGTTATGGGATGGGAGGGTCTCCTTTCTCTCACTCTGTGCAGAAAATGGGATACCAGCCCAAGTCCACAGGGTTTGCCAAAAAAGCCGTGATGGCAGCAGGTGTTGGCGCGTTGGCTGGAATGGCGGTTGGATACGGACTGGGGCGCTTCCCTCGACCGCACTTCAATTTCCGCAACCCTGAAGAAGAGTACTACTACAACAACTACATGTACCGCCGCTATGGCACCCAGTCGACGGATCAGAAGGACTATGGCCGTGATTACGTCTACAAGCCTCCCCCACGGGCAGAGTCCTATGACGACTTCATGGCTCGCTGTATGAACAGGACGGACCTTCTGAAAGATAAGGGCAGCAGCTCTTCCACTCCCAATAGCGGAGCCGATGAGGGGAATGATGACACCGTGAGCATCGAGGAGATTGGATACCCAGCCCTGATTGACCAAGTGAAGTCCCGGCGCTGCGTCGAGGAGTACATGGTCATCTCTGAGAAATATCTGCAGGAACGAACTGCTGAGCAACAAATGGATCCAAGAAACGGCAGCCCTCTGAGCTATGGAGTGATTCAGTTATTCACTTCCTTCCTCATGCTGTTGTCCAGCATGCTCCTGCTGCAGTGAGGAAGAAAACAGGCCTACATTTGCCACTCCCCAAATGGCTTTTTATTGTCTCCATTATGCCTGCACGTCCACAGTCAGCTAATGTATATTATCTCTATAAGGCAAACTATAGCTGTATACTTTCAGGCAATACAGTCGTTTAATAGCACTGCAGAAAACTAGCAAAAGGTAAGAAAATGTTACTATGTAGACACGGTGGTATTAACTAAAGGAATCGGGATAAAATTTTGCAGCTGGACCATCAGTTTTTGTTGTTCTTCTTTAACTATTTTTATCTTAAAATACTTTTGCACTCCTGTTAATTTGCACTTTTTAATTCCAGATGATCGAGCACTGAACGCGTAGAAAACAGATTCAGGGGGATGATGATGACGATGATGTATTTTAGGGAACAAAACTGGAGATAATTAGCCGTTCTTTGAAAAGGACCACTCACAGGGAAGTTTAGTCCGCAGTGCTGCTTGCCAGCATTTTGCCCACTGTTATAATGGATCTGTTATATTATGAGGAGCCATCTGTAGGGAATGAATGGGTTTAATGTCTGGCTCTGTATTGTTTCATAATGGCCAAGACAAGTTCACTTAGTGCTCATTTAGGACACTGGGCACATTTTGATATAAACAGTTGCCCCTAATATGGTTTGCATGTTGCAGGACGATGATAAAAGAGTCTTAAGTCACACTTCCTTGATTTTTCCAAAGGTTTTAAACATCTTTTTTTATTGTTATTAAAAGAAAATGAAAGGGTAACATTCCAAGAGGCTGATCCATAGAGGAAAAAAGGGGGCACTTATGTAGTATGAGAAACAAAATGAACTAAAAAGCTGTTTCTCAGTACATAGATTCAGTTTTCCCAGTGTTTGACCGCTTGAGATTCTAAAGGGTTCCTCCATTCCTGTAGAAAAACCTGAGTCCTTCTAAAGTCACGACTTCAGAAATGATTGAGTTGCAGTTTGAAATAGTTGGAAAGTCATCTCTGACCCACTTTACCATGACCACTTCCCTTGTGCTGGCATTCAAATTAGCTTCTTTATTTGTACAAGAGGGAATCATTTCCAAGCAGCTATAAAAGTTTATTTACTGACACCTGTTGATGTATTTCTTTACTGATGTTTTTGTCCTCCAGATTATATGAATGTTTAGTATTTACGTCAGTTTGACATTTGGGAGAATCTGGTGACGTTCCTGTTTTATGCTTCTTCTAAGTGTATGGTTAGTTGAGCCGTATAGAACCACGATGTTCTTAACAACCATGTAAATTTGTCCAGGTTCAGACTAAATATCTAATATTGTACTAGGTGTTTGTGCTCTCTATGATACAGAAAGAACTTTACTAACACATGAGAGTCATTTGTACATTCCATTGAGTTTCGTATACGCATTATGTCTGAATTGTAATCAGTTGAGGAAACCTTTATCCCAAATTCTCCACCTTTTAAGAGATTATTGATTCTGTTTATGTCCAATCCTTGCCCTTACTGAACCAAACTGGACAATGGAACTGAGTTTTTTTCCTTCAGTACACCACAATAAACACTATTGAAGAATAGCTCTACTTCTTCTCAGATATGTGGTTCTTGCACATTATTCGTGGCTCTGTGTGAAATCCTGGATTGCATGTAATATCCACTGACAGAAGGAAGAAATCTTTCAACATTGGTACTTAGAAGAGCAGCAAATGAAAGCCATTAGTGGTGTTGCTGTCTTGCCAGCAGCTGTTGCGTATAATAAGTAGTTGAAGATACTGACTGATGCTTTTAATCAGTGCAATTGTTGGTTCGTGACAATTCACCACTTTATTGCTGAATTCTCACATCCAAACTCTTGTTTTTTGTTTTTTTTTTTTGTATTTTTGAGTCATACTCGCCCCTTAATGTCTTATGTGTCATCAGTTGGACAACACTGACTGTGGCACTGGAAGCAAAGGCTGAATAATGCCTGGTTACAGTGGAAATGACTGAGTGTGGTCCTTCACTCGTGTACTTAAATGACCCTCATGTTTCCAGGCGTGCTCTAAGTTTCCAGAGACGCAAGTTTTCCTCGAGCTAGTCGGTACACGTCTTCTTATAATCATCTGCATCTGCCAAGAGAACAGTGAGAAAGTCAGATATGGTTGGGTCTGTAAATACCTCAGTTTGTTTTTCATTAAACTGGCTGTCATGGTGCATGTCTCTGGTAATGGCAACACTAGTCTTGGTTTAAGAGTTTTAACTCTCAGTAGGTTTTATTTTTTGGCTGCTGTGTATCATTAATGGATACTTAGTTTGCTTCTACTATTCCAGCTGGGATTTTTAAGCAAAAAATATTTTTATTTTTTTCTTTTGCTCTGAGTTCCGTAAAGCATTCTGTGTTTTGAAATCTAAATTCAGCTTGCAGGCTGTCAGTGAAGCCATTTTTAAAGGATTCCAAACTTAAAAAGCACCCTTGTATGCATCCTTTTACATGTATACTGTTTCTATCCAGCAAGTCTTTTACATTTCTCCTTCATTCCCTCCAGTTGATTAGTTTTTGTGCTCCACTCCACATCCTCTCCTGGTCATTTTTATTGATTCTGGCAACACAATTTAAGTTGATCTAAAATTACAGATTAATTTTCTCATCCTGTCTAGCTGTAGAATATCTGTAAAGTGCACTTACTTCCCTTCAGGACTGGATATTCTGTACCTGTGCTGTCGAGCTCACATTGCCAGTGTAGATGTCTGAGTGAATCTCACATCTCTCACATTGTAAATACTTTGTGTTACTCATCAGATAATATGACTAACATGGTTTAATATGGTTTCTCATGAATGTTGATGTGTCAAATAAAATAATTTGGAAATGGCTTCTCAGTGTAAACTGGACACTTGTCACATTTTCTTGTGTATGACCTTCTTTTGGTGACTTTTTAAATGTTAAAATAGTAACATGAAAGCGCAACAAACGCTTTTTTTTAACTTAACATTAATGGCAAATCATGGCAGACATCACTTTTCTGGCACATTTGCGGATTTTTTTTTTTTTAATTAAGAATTTTTTCTACCTTTAGACCCAATTTAGAGCTTTTTGTATCTAACAGTTATGCACAAAGCAGTATGAAGCAGTTTACTGAGTGAAACAAGTCCCAAAAGAGCTGCACAGATTAGTTGATTAACAGAGAATTTAAATTGATTTGATTAAATTACCAAACAAAAATCCTAAATGCTTTGTTGTTGCACCTAAAACCACTAATCTTCATAGTATGCTGTCATATTTTAGGGTTTGGGAATCATTATCAGACAATACAAGACCTTTACTGAATTCACTTTTTAGTATTTTTCACAGTTTTGTGAAGCTTTATTAATAAAACAACTAATAAATGATTACAATAAAATGACCTGCATGTTATTTAATATTTAAAGTCATGTAATGTCTGTGTTCTCCACAGCTATTGTAGGTTACTCACTGATACCCACCTTATTCATTTACTTTTTGTTGGCCTAAAAGTAGCTAAAGTCGTACTAGAATCAGCCACTAAAACAACATAAAACACAACCTCAGAGTCCTAAATAGAAGCTCCAGTCCTGCAACCATACTTAAACAAAACTCATCATCTCTCATTAATCAAAAAACAACAGGATGGATCGCTTGTTCAGAGGCACTTTAATTTGATTCAGTTGCTTTCTCATTAATTAGACGCTGGATTAAATGCCTCTTATCCAGGCAGCTGTAAGGAAAGACATCACAAATCCAAGTGTGAGAAAGACATTAGCGACGGGAGCAGGAGCAGCTCCATTAACAAAGGATCTCCACAGAGACTGGTTGTGGTATCTCTGGCTCTCCTGGTAGTAAACTTGTTGATCCTGCTCAGTCTTACGGCTGTAATGGCTCCCAGATCCGTGCTTCGGTTTGCCGAGGAACCCCAGGCCGTAGCCGGTGCCGGTGCCTCCCAGCATCCCGGCTGCTGCGGCTCCGGCCCACTTCAGGCCCTGCTTGGAGAGGCCTTTGCTCTGGGAGGGAGACTCCTTGTTGCCATCGCCTTTACCGCGGCCCCTGAAGACCCCTCCTCGCTTACTGTAGGCGTACTGAGCACCGGGGCACAGAGCCGCCACCAGCAACACCCAAACCCACAGCGAGAGAAGCTTCTGCTGCATCACTGGAGAGCTGCAAAAACACAAAAGAGGAACCTGAAAAGTTGTCATTTCTGTTACTGAATAATAATTTTATTTGTGTACCACCTTTAAGAAGAACATTCACAAAGTGCTTTGACAGGTAGAACATAAAAAATGACAAAAATGTACAGAATGGCTAGCTAATAAAAAACTGGCTAAAAGGACGACATCACACAAGGGGGTTAAGAGAGAAGCTGAAGAGAAAATAAAAGATAGAAGTAGATTAAGATCAGGAGGTTAGAAAGAGGGACTACAAGCAGTGAAGATATTAAAAGGGATAAAAGGCAGAGAGTGATAAAAGAGAACTTTACTTGAAGGAGAGTCTATAAAAGTGGGTTTTAAGAAGCGATTTAACCCTCCTGTTGTCCTCATTTAAGGGCACCAGAAAATGTTGTTTCCTTGTCTGAAAAAAATCCAAAAATTCAGCAAAAAAATTCCCCAAATTTCAGAAAATTTGCAAAACCTTCAGGAAGAAAATTCCAATAATTCCTTAAAAGTTTCCCTTAAAAGTTTTATTCAAAAAAAAAAAAAAAATCCCCCAAATTTGGTAAGAAAATTCTTGTGAATATTTTCAAAAAATGAGTAAAAATCCTCCAAAAAAATCCTAAAAATATGTAAAGTGATTACATATATATCAGTAAAACTTCTAATATTTTCTTTAAGAACATTCACATAAAAATCTAAAATCAAAAATGATTTTTTGTGAATGTTCTTAAGAAACATTTTGTTTTAACATTTCTTTTTTTCCACCAAAAATGTTCAAAGATTTCCCAAAAATGTTGAGGGTTAAAAGAAGTTTCTGATTTGGCGAGCCTTATCTCCTCAGGCAGATTGTTCCGAGGTGTCCTGACAGAGAAGGCCTGATCACCCTTGGATTTCAGCATCGACTACGGAACAACTAGGAGGAACCCACCTGAGGATCTAAGGCTCTGCGTAGGGACGTACGGGGTTAACATGTCTAAAATATAACCAATGGCAAGGCCCTGGCGAGGTTAAGAAGTGACCAGTACAATCTCAAAATCAATTCTAAAACGGACAGCAAAGTCATATTGATTTTATTTTTGCAAACTCTATCCACTAAGTCCAAAGAGGGGAGTTTGTAAAGCCTTTTGGCAGCCACTCAAACTGGCTTTTGATTTCCAACACAACAATAGTCACATGTTCACCAGAACAAACGGCAGACATCTGGAATGATCCACATGCTCCGTCAACACTGGGTTCAGCTGGGTGTTTACACAATGCAGGTTCCTTTCTTTCTTTCAGGATGCTTTGTTTATCTCAGCTCTGATTAACAGTGTTTATTTCGACAGGTCGTGACACCAGTGATCTAATATGAAAAGCTGCATGAGCATCACTGCAATACATCTAAAAAGAGAGCAGCTGGGTCAATATATAACTGAGGGACTTTTGAAGTCCATGGGATATATCTTGCATACATTTTTATTAAAAGTAAAAAAACTAATGTTTTTTTATGTTCATTATGATCATGTCTGTACAAATTCCATATTTTTTTCATTATGTAAACAATCACTTATTAACAAAAAAATGACTGGATATCACTAAAATGTCAATTAAATAACCGTCCAAATTTAATAACAACCACCTTCTAATTAGCTAAACAATAATAAAATGAGTTTATTCAAAAATTGTTTTGATTGTGTTCTTTTTATTAAGTTGAGATAATCATGACAGATGTTTCTTTTTTGGCAATATATCAAATTTTATATGGAAAATAACAAATTGTATCTGTGTCCCAGAAATCACTTTCAACTAAGTTCCCCATTACAAAAACACCTCTCAAGGACGTGTGTTAATTCCAGATCACATGACCTGCTCCACATGATGTCATTTCCTCCTGAAGAAAAGACTGGCCAGACTCCAAGACTTTCTGAGTTATTTAATATAAAGTAATGTGTGAGTCAAGTGTGGATTTATGGCATGTCAACAGGTTTGCTACAATATCTTTATAAATAACTTTCAATTTCAATTTTACTCAATTGTATATATAATATTTAGAAGAATCTTTCTGTAAAAATGCCATGTGGTGTTTGGTTCTAGGCAGCCATGTTGATTTTAGGCCTGAAAACAGCAAAAATGTCAACTATGATACAAAAAGTCCTGCAATTATTTATTGACCTCAAGTCAGGCTGCACTGGACCAGATGAGGAGCTTTAATAATTTGTTACTGCACAATTTCAGTAGCTTGAGATGGAAAATCTAAACAAAGATAATGCACAAAACAGGAAAGCAGTGTTCAAAGCATTGATTTACCTTTGTGATGAGTCACGCAGAGTTTGTGGAGTGGCAGTCCTTTTTTTCAAACCACAACACTCAGACTGCAGAGCAGCAGCATGTTGTTTTCATGATCACTTCCATACTATCATCAGGTCAACATGGTCAGCACAGCTCCTCCCCAACACTAGCCCTGCTCTGCTATTGGTTCTAGATCAAGAATACACAGCAGGTTCAATGTGTTCTGCTGATGGAGGTATTTCACATACAGTTTTCTCCCATTATTCTACACTGTTACATATTACAGCCTGCATGGACTTCCATACTATCATCGGTCTGCAGCAGCTTCCACCTGAACACACACCTCACACCCATTTTAACCCTCCTGTTGTCCTCATTTCCGGGCACCAAAAAATATTGTTTCCTTGTCTGAAAAAAAATCCAAAAATTCAGTAAAAAAATTCAAAAATTTCTGAAAATTTGCAAAACCTTCAGGAAGAAGATTACAATAATTCCTTAAAAGTTTCCCTTTAAATACTTTTTTTAAAATCCCCCAAATTTGGCAAGAAAATTCTTGTAAATATTTTCAAAAAATGAGTGAAAATCTTCCAAAAAAATCCTAAAAATATCTAAAGTTATTCCATATATATCAATAAAACTTCTAATATTTTCTTTAAGAACATTCACATGAAAAAAGTCAACCAAAATCCAGCAAAATTCGTTCGAGTTTGGTTAATTATTTTTTTGGTGAATGTTCTTAAGAAACATTTTTAACATTTCTTTTTTCCACCAAAAAATGTTCAAAAATTTCCCGAAAATATTGAAAATGTGGACATCAGAAGTTTAACTGTGAAAATGTATATTTTTTCCACATTTTCGAACTTTAAAACGGGTCAATTTTGACCTGCAGGATGACACGAGTGTAAAGAAGCTTAACTTGTTTTGTATGAAATACCAAGATAGTGATGCAGAGAAACTAGAGAAACCAAAGGATGCAGAACAAGAGAGACGATTGTTCCAGAAGATGAGACTGTTCGAAAGGCTAACAAATGGAAAACAGTTTTGAAGCTCTGCTCTCTGTCATGTGTTTACAGGATCCTCTTGAGGGTTCGTTTTATACAGCTGGAGCTTTGTTCACTTTAACTTGTCCTCTAACTGAGAACAGTGATGCATCCATGCAACAAGTTGCTTCAAACTTTGTTTTATTGCTTTTTTTTTTTTTTTTTGCAGCTTTACAGTTACACAACATCAAATACAATGCAACAAATCTGATGTAATCACTTGCTAGATATTAAAATTCATACAGGGTGAATAATATGTTTTATCACATATTTCATTTGGAAGTGAACATCCCACTGCTTTCACAGATCGTGTGCTGCCCCAGAAGCTGACAGAAAATAAAAATGTGGAAAAATTTTAGCACAAAGCAGATGGTTCCAGAAACTGGAACATAAAATAGAAGAGGTTCAGTGGGATTCTCAGCAGGTGAAGGTTGATTTCAGCAGGTTTTAGGTCCACACGACAAGGACTGGGCGTCATGTTCACATAAAAAACCAGGAGCAAACTTGAATTTTACAATATAATACAGTAACAATGTTTCTCATTTGTTTCAAAGTGCTGAGAAATAAACCCCCTTGTTTGTGTTCAGAGTGTTGCATCACATGCTTTTTTTAATGTCAGACATATGCTCATGCTCATCTGGCTCTGGTGACATGTTCTTGGTTTTCTTCATGTGCAAACACAAAATAAAACTGTCATGCAAAGAAACATTTCTTCTTCAGGTGATTTGGTGAATCCTGCACTTCTCTCTGCACGGAACAGTTTGACTGGAAAATAATTATTGTGTTCACCAGTTTGTGTTGAATGTGTTGCATGACTCAGTTTTTCCTCTTCAGGATGAATGGAATTATTCAGGAGGTTGCAGCTGGAAGCACTACGCAGCATTACTGGTCTCCAGCTCTTCTGCACAAACTAGATGACGTTCTCAAAGAGCTGCATGGAAGCCATTATGTTTTCATCCTGTTGAGAAAACAGCAAAGATACAAGAGAAAATGTTCAGCTGCTGCATGAACTCAGTCAGTCACTATGTGGTAAAACTCCTCAGGTTGATGATTAATTTACCTTTTGGCAGGTTTCTATGAATTCATCTATAGTCACCACTCCGTCTCTGTTACGATCCATTTTCTGACATGTAAAGGAGAAACTTTTCAGCTTTATTTGATAAGTGAGTGCAACAGTTTAGCCAAGTATCAATACAACAGCAGAAATCTCTGTTAACCCTTGTGTCGTCCTGCGCGTCAAAACTGACCTGTTTTAAAGTTTGAAAATGTGGAAAAAATATATTTTCACAGTGAAACTTCTGATGTTCACATTTTCAACATTTTTGGGGAAATCTTTGAACATTTTTTGGTGGAAAAAAAGAAATGTTAAAAATGTTTCTTAAGAACATTCACCAAAAAAAATCAACCAAAATCCACTGAATTTTGCTGGATATTCGTGGATTTTTTAGTGAATGTTCTTAAAGAAAATATGAGAAGTTTTACTGATATATATATTACCAATTTAGATGTTTTCAGGATTTTTTTGGAAGATTTTCACTAATTTTTTGAAAATATTTACAAGAATTTTCTTGCCAAATTTGGGGGATTTTTTAAAAATAAAACTTTGAAGAGAATTTTTTTAAAAGGAATTATCGAAATTTTCTTCCTGAAGAGTTTGCAAATTTTCAGAAATTTGGGGAATTTTTTGCAGAATTTTTGCATTTTTTTCAAACAAGGAAACATTATTTTTTTGTGCCCATAAATGAGGACAACAGGAAGGTTAAAGTCAAAATCATGCATTTAAACTTAAGTAAAAGTACAACAATATTAACATCAAAATATTCTCAAGGAAATAAAAGTAAAAGCACTCACAGAAATATAATCCAATACCAAGAGTGGCTTATTAGATTATAATTATTGATGCTTTAATGGTTTCATCACTTTAATGTTGGAGCTGGTTAAGATGAATTATTGGCTTTATATAGTACATCTGCTTGTGAATTTACTCTCTAGATCAATAAAGTTTATCTTAATCTTATTATAATGATTTAATTATTGATTATATTTTGTATTATTTAGCTCAATCTGCACATTAACCAGTAATTTATACAATCAAATCAATGTAGTGAAGATAAATCTAATATTTGACTGTGAACTGCAGTGGAGTGGAAGTGGATCAACATCCATCCTGCTCTGGTTTGATACAGCTAAACTAACAGTGTGCTACAGCTGCATAATATCCTGTTCAGGTAATTTTTTGGCTTTGTGCATTAAATTGGCATCATTCTTCTGTTAAATTTGCACTTTCAGTTGTGGTTGATGTTGTGAAAAAGATCCGGATTCTACTTTACGTTTATTATGGGCATTATAGTGTTTGTTTGTGATGTTCCGGATTGTATCAAATTACACAAAGTTCCTAATATTTTGTTCACCATGAGTAGGGCAAAATATTTGGAACACTTTGATGCTGCAGTAAACAAAAAGTAGAATTATCACGTTTTTGATGTTCAAAATCTGTGTAAACTTGAAAAAGTAGAATTTATGACAGAGCTGTTGTATTGAATTAGAGTTCACAGTTGTACCTAATAAAGTGGATAATCGCAGGGGTGGATCTACTGGGGTGGCATAGGGTGGCAACTGCCACCCCTAGAAGATGCCTTGCCACCCCGGCTGCCACCCCAGTTCTGAACAATCTAATTCAAAAATATGTATATGAAAGGTTGTGGCCGTAAAGAGCGAAAGTCCAGGAAAGACGAATAACGAGTGAAACTCCGATGTCCGAGTGCTTTCGAATGCACCATGCTGATGTCACGTCCTGTACAGTCTATGCTGCTACAGATAGGAGGTGACACGCCCCCCTGAGGGAGCTGCTCTTAGACCTCACTCATGTGGATGACAGCTGGACTTCGGTGTGACAGTAAGACACTAGTTAGACTGGGTTAGACTACATGCTAATATAACTGTTCACAATGTATTAAATGCTAATAGTGTCTAAATTCACATAAAGTGTTTGCTTGCGAGACGAGCCACGGTTTCCAGTGAGTCTGGGCCTTGCTAATTTTTAATTATGTAGCTAGCTAATGTTAGAGAACAGCCACAGAAGGATGGTGGGGGATCGTCTGTGGAAGTTTTTTCTCTTATTTTGATAATTACAACCTGTGGTTCTGACAACAGACTGTAAGTCAAAATAAATCACACATTTACTCAGACTTTACATGACATTAAAGTGTAACCAAACCCCCAGTCACACCAGGTTTTCATGCACTGTTTGAAAACTACATCCTGCTTGTTTAATGCTGTTTTTATAATTTTGGTGTCAAGGTCATAATAACACCAACATTGATGTGTTTCATCATAGTACAGTCATATCATTTAGTTTACAGCTGAAAAAACGTTTACATGTTAAATATCTCTTTAAAGGTTTAAATTGTACACATCAGATTGTATCATAGTTAATAATGAAGATTATGATTCTTGTAGGAGAAGAAGAAGGGAACCACCAGCAGCTTTTCCCAGCCTAAAAGAAGAGAGGAGGAAGAACATCCCAGAGAGGAGATGGAGGAGGAAGAGTTCAGAGAAAGAAATGAAGGCATGGAGAGCTCAGACAGAGAAAGGTAAATCAGAGACTATCTCTAGTCCAGCTGGTCCATATGCTATGAATATTGCTTTAGTATAATATATCTGAGTAAGAGGTACACCTGTCATAATAATTACCTTTTTGGACAAATTATTATCTGATGTAGTTAGTCTTTTAATTTTAAGATGATAAGTAGAGCCTTAATTCTTAAGAATATCCAAATATTGGATTCATAGAATTATTGTAAGAAATGTCTCAAATAAAGAGCATCAAAATATAAAACCACAAATCTAAGACAATAAATAAAATTATCTGGACTCTGACTCTGTTCAAGATGAATTAATAATGTAATCATTGTGGCAGGCTGAACATAAGCATAGATCACACAAATGCAGATTTCCCAAAACAGTGCATAAGAGAGACATTGTCTAGTCTTAATCTAATTTGTTGCTAAATTTAAGAAGCATTTTTAACATATCTAGCATTTGGTTTCTTCAAAATGTATAAGGTTGACTTTATTTCAGTTTAAATCTTTTCCCCTTTCTGCTAGACATATCAAATCACATATTGTGATTGACAGCTAATAAGAACAACTCATGTTTAGGATTGGTTGACAAATACAAATGATATTTACTTATTTAACATACTTATTTCAGCAGTATTTGCAACAATTCAAATCCATCATTCCATTTTTGAGTAATGTTGCTAACAGACAGACAGACAAACTAATGCCAATCATCACATAACTCTGCCAAGGCTCCGCCTCCTTGGCAGGGTACATATATATATATATATATATATATATATATATATATATATATATATATATATATATATATATATATATATATATATATATATATATATATATATATATATATATATATATGCCACCCCCTAAAATGTATCTGCCACCCCTTTGCCACCCTATTAATTTTTCTCTATATCCGCCCCTGGATAATCGGTTTATATTTACATGCCCAGTATTAGACTGTGTTATATTGTGAGATTAAACATACCTGGAAGAATTTCTCCACGTGTTCAAAGGGGGAATCGTCCCTGACACTGGGTAAAGTGTACCTGCCCATCATATCATAGATGGATGTCATTATTGCCAACATTTCCTGCAGGAATAAAGACACAAAACAGACATGCAGAAGGCATTACACTGCAACACATTTTCATTTTTTGTTCCCATGAATATTGACTGTACCTCTTTGGTAATGTAGCCGTCCTTGTTGATGTCATACAGATTAAAAGCCCATCGGAGTTTCTCTGTTACAGAGCCTCTAAGCAACACAGACAACCCTATCACAAAGTCCTGCAAAGGCAAGTTTATATTTGAGCTTCTTTTAAAGAAAAATCATTGATTTTTAAATGATTAGACATGAATAAACTTCAAACCTCACCTCAAACCGAATGGAACCATTTCTGTCCATGTCGAATGCATTGAACAAGAAATGTGCGTATGTGGTTGCATCTGAGAGCAAATAATGGAAATACAGGATTAAAATGTAACAAGGAATCAACTTTCTTAATTGCAGTGTTTTACTAACTTTGGTTGTCTTGAGATTTGGAGTTAATTAATTACCTGGTTTATGAAATTGACCTAATTTTATGTTAAAAGTTGCAGGATTACAAGAAGTAGCATCTGGAAAATATGAACTGTACCTTTAACATAAGAGATTACTGTTTCTGAATTTTTATATGTCACACGTTCAGATTTTTGTGGCCAAAAGAATTCACAAAAACAATCCAAAAGCAGAAAATTTGACAAAAAAAAGAAATAGTCTGTAACCATAACCGTACTGTATGTTGTTCCTATATCAACCACATAGTTACTTGTGCTGGATTATTTATATTATCACATGTGATTTATTAATATGATATCAATATTTCATTTCTATGGTAGTTTACATTATCCAGTAACGTACTTTACCTCCTTGAGGGAAGAACTGTGAGTAAATGGTCTTGAATGTTTCTTCATCCACGAGTCCACTGGGACATTCCTGTTGAAAAGTAGAAGACAAATTAACAAAAAATTTAAAAAATTACCACAATAAACACCTAGTACTGCCGCTTATGCTCTGTGATCATATCAATACAATTTAGATTCTAATTATTTGCCTCAATAATAAACATATGCAGAGATTTGCCATTTGTGAATTATAGAGAACATTGCAAAGATTTCAAAATAAAATCCATTCAACACCATACTAATGGAGCGACCACACACTGCCTCCAGGATTATATTAGTATATCCACACAACCGTCAGTGCTTCCATGAAAACCTAGGATCACAATTTGACGTCTTTAATTTATTAGCCATAGAATGACTAAACAAGGCGTTGACGGCTTTGCAGAAGCTTGTAAAAACTATTTATCAGCATCAAGCTGAACAAAAACAGTTTTCCAGCGACTACAGTGCACAGATGTGGTCACTAGAGGGTGAGAGGAGCTGGATATGAAACACTCAGCTGAGAAGAGCACGTTTAAGCCCTTATGAGCTTTTTATCTATGCAGAGAAAACAGCAATGAATGGAATTAGAAACATGTATAAGCAGATGAGAAAATGCCCAACATCTTATTTAGATTCAAGAGAAAATTCTTGCTTGAACAGTTTTCTTTAACAGGACAATAAAAACACAAGAAAAGCAAACTAAGAAACATCAGATTATGAAAACCAAAATGTGCCTCTTAAGTGTCTTGAGAGTTGGATAACATTTAAATATAATCTGACCAAACTGATGAAGACGTTAGGATAAAAAAGGTTTCTTTTACAGGACGTTTTGAGGCAACTCTTCCATCAGCCTTGGTTTTTCGTTGACATTTTATCCATACATGACTCGCCTCTTTAGCGCTAGGTGAGAATTACAATGCTCATGTTTGTTTTCAGGTTGGGTGGCTCCCCGTTTGTCTAAGACATCATAAACACATCTTTTAATTTATTTATAAGGCCCTTATTGTGTTTTTTACTTCCCTACATAGCTCTGCTGCTGTGGTTTTGTATCGGTCCTTACTGAACATGTTTTTGGTATTATAAATATAAACTGCCACAAGCTTCCATTTCATTCAAAAACAACTCACAATGGCTGATTTTATTGATATCTGTAATAAACTGCTGAATAAACCATCCTTTCACAAATATTTTGACTTCTAATGACTAGAAAAGCTCAGATGGAACTAAGTAATAGAGCAAAATAGGCCAAAGTCAGTATTATCAAACTTATTAACTGTACTTGTAATTTTCCTGCTATGACAAGTCTGACTGTCTGCTATATAAAAAAAAGGACTCTTTAGTTATTTAAAGTTGTCTCATGGAGATTTCATTACAGTTTTGTTGATTAAACTACAACATTACAACTCATTACATGTATCATCAGTGTCTCTGAAAACTCTCAAAATATGAGAAATGAAATCACTTTCAGCTAAGTTCCCCATTACAAAAACACCTCTCAAGGAAGTGTGTTAATTCCAGATCACATGACCTGCTCCACATGATGTCATTTCCTCCTGAAGAAAAGACTGGCCAGACTCCAAGGCTTTCTGAGTTATTTAATATAAAGTAGTGTGTGAGTCAAGTGTGGATTTATGGCATGTCAACAGGTTTATTGCAATATCTTTATAAATAACTTTCAATTTCAATTTTGCTCAATTGTATATATAATATTTTAGAAGAATCATTCTGTAAAAATGCCATGTGGTGTTTGCTTATAGGCGGCCATGTTGATTTTAGTCCTGAAAACAGCAAAAATGTCAACTATGTTACAAAAAGTCCTGCAATTATATATTGACCCTGTGCAGGTTTGGTTTTTAAAGTTTAAAGCCTGCTTTGTTTTCATCAGCTTACAGCTTTCTTCTTCTCTTTAATGGAGTTTTGCTTCTTTAATTGGCACAGTAGTTAATCTTAAAGATTTAAACAACAGAGGCACCTGCTTTTCAAATCATTGATGTACTGCTGCCATGAATCAAGACATGACAAACTAAAGATTTTGGTCCTTAAGTTGAGAGGCTGTCTGAGCCCTGACCACCCTGAACTACGTGACCTCACTAATGCTTTTGTGGCCAGTAAGAAACGAATCCCTGCAGTCGGCTACAAAACCTTGCGGACGGCTTCCGGGAGAGACGAGGTTCCTGGAGCAGCGCACGAATGAATTTAAAATGAGATGACTAACAGTTACATGCAGAATATACATTTTTGGGTGTCTCTTTACTTTGTACCATTTAAGTGTATATTTAGCTGAAGGAATTCTAAATTTGATCAGAAATATTGCTTTCTTGACCTGTTAAGACCATTTTAAAAGCAACAGACAGAGAAAGTTTCCCTGTAGTGCAACTACATAAAAATCTTTGCAAAATCTCATCCTGTTAAAACCACTAAGTTTTGATGAGGAGCTTCGCCCTGACTGTGCTAACTGGTTGTTTTCATACGTTCTTGAAGCCTCTGTAAAGCGACTGCAGCTCCTTCCTGGTGAACTGGGTCTGGGCTTGGAGCTGCTCGAGGCCTTCAGGCTGGTGACGCACCATCGAGAGCTCAAGATCGCTGTCACAGCTGTCTGTCGCATGGAAACAGAGGAAACAGGGAGAGGTGGAGGGCAGGAGGAGGAAAAGAGGGAGGATATAGTGGTAAGACAAGAAGGAAAGAAAAAGGAAATGGAGGCCAGTGGAGGAGTTGAAAATAGTGGAAAATCAAGAAGATAAATAAATGAAAATGATGTCAAATAACTCAAAATGCTCACCATCTTTATAGAAACGTAAAATTAAAAACAAACCAAAGTGGAGGGGTTGAAGAAGGAAAGGTGGGAGAAGGGAAAAGGTGGGAGATACAATGGCATGAGAAGAGTGTACAGCGTCAGACTAAAACAAGAAAATGAGACTGAAGGAAAGACAGAAAAGTGGTAAAACAAACTCAAGGAACTTGTGGCAAGAAGAGATATTGCAAGGAAACTGGAGCGATACGAGGGGGATAAAGCAGATTTAGTGCATCAGAGCAGTTAGATAGGGATAAAAACCTTCTTCAGTGTGGACACTTTGCTGTCACATTGTTAGAAATAACGCCATCATTCTCAGTTTCATCATTTTCTGCAGTACTCATTAGTTATGAATCATTTGGCATAGTGTAAAGGTCAGTGCAATAGGTGGATTTTGTGCTAAATCCATGAGAAAAATTAAACATCTATCATGAGTTCAGATTTTTAAATTACCATGCCTTAAAGAATTCACCAATATTAGTGTTCGTGTTAGAAAATATTATCTCAAAATCTATAGAAAATATTAGGGTTGTCTGATAATATTGGCCCACCGATACTATGGGCTCGATATTGGCATAAAAATGTGATATCGGTCAATATCGTTATCGGTCATTTGAGATTGCATTCAGTGGGGCATCACAGTAAAATTAGGCATGATGTGTTAATTCCATGTGATGTTACCTAAAATTAGTTAAATAGCCCACGTATATCGGTATTGGTTGATATTGGAATCGGAAATTAAGAGTTGGACAATATCGGCATATCGGTTATCGGTTGGCAAAAAAGCCAATATTGGACATCCCTAGAAAATATATTTAAAAAACATAATGCTATCAATTAAATTCATGTTTGTCTCTAAGGTTTATTGTGAATTTTGTCTCTTTTTTGTCAAATGAATTACACTCAACATAGTAAAGGGCATGTAGAGAGACACACCATAACTTTACTGTATGTGGTTCATATGTCGGATTGCTGGATTATTCACGTGTATTATTATATCAATATTACATTTAAAAAATATCATGCTCATATCAATATCTGGTATACTGCGACATCCCTAATAACTTCTAGCTTTGAGTGGTTGTGTTACCTGACATATATGCAACTATATGTAGCTCCATTTATGACATTTTAAATCAACTTGTTTTGGCCTTATTAAAATCTCCATATTGTGTTTTTTTTAGGTGCCAGAAGACACATAATGAGCAAAATAAGTAGCTAACACCATAGTGGAGCCTTCCACACAAGCTTGCAAGGTGGGGATTTGATCAATCTTTGTCAGAATCGTTATTTGGTTTGAACATGTATGGCTGAATTACTCCACTATTACTATTAATTTGACACTGTGTATTGCAGAATAGCCTTACAGTGTCTGAGCAGAGGTGAGCTGGTGTGCTCAAGCTGCAGCGGGTGGTGAAGATTTACATAAAGGTGTGGATTTTGATTTGCGTAAAGAGCATGAAAGGATAGTTTTGTTGAAATATGTAACTCTGATAGACAGTTTTGAGTCTTTCAGGGTTTAATCAATGACTGGAAAGGAGTTTTAATCGTTCACAGACCACAGTTCTGAAAATCAAATAGAAAGGAGCAAGCAAGAGATGATCCAAAATGCAGCATTTCTCCTGAGCTAAAAGCAGAGAGCCAGTACATCCAGCTTACACTTAAATTAAGTCTTTACTCAAACCTGTGTTTGAAAAATCAAGATGTCCACTATGAGAAAAGGTTTATTACATCAGCTTAAGGGAGAAAAAAGTAAACAAAACTTACAGTTGAATGCAGAATTAGCAGGGAGCCTCTTGAAAAGACAGCTAGGAATAAATCAAACTAAATAATAGTAATGTACGGAGGAATACCCCTGTGCTGTACTCACCATCTTTACAGGAAAGTCACACAAATAGAGGGAAAAGACAAAGGAGAAAGTGAGAAGAGTGTGGTAAAATAGTTGGCTTAATTCAAATTTCACCAACACGGTAAATGCACTGTTAAAGAACAGGCTCACGCATTTTCAGTTCCATCTTCAAAACAACATTGAAAGCTTTTGTCCATTAAGAAAACTTTCAAAGTTAGTCTTTTCAGTTTTTCTTTTTGTCCCGTACACTTCCGCTCAACAAGAAAGTGTCCGAGGAAACACAAAAAGGGAATTCAGTACTGGATAGTCTGGTACGAACGAACAAAAAGAACTATTACATTGACCAAAAACACTGTGTGAACCTATTCTTTAACATTTTACAGCCTGTATGACTTCAGTTACTTATGATTTTGATGTCAACTAAGCTAAATACCAAGAATATTATTATGCTGCAAATACAGAAGTTTTTAGCCAGTTTAATTTCTCTTAAGTTGTCTTACCTTCCAGGGACAACGGCTCCCAAATCCCAAACTGTTTGAGCACCACAATAAATAGTCCAACAACAACAGCAATGGCAATTACTTCCATGCCATCCAAACCCATTGTTGCCTTGCATTAGATGTCACCTCTGCAAAACCTTCTTCCAAAAAAAAATTCCTTAATTCTAACAAACCTTTCCCCAATTCAAAACTGAGCAGCTTGCATCTACAGACGTCACCTGCTGCCTATCATCTCCTTCTTCCAGTCGCCTCCTTTTATCTTTTTAATCAGTGCAATAGTACCAGCATCAGCAGTTATTGCCAGACTTGAACCGCTGACCAATTAGGACAAAAGCTAGCGGAGTGATGGCTTCGTTAAGTGAACAGGTCCAGCGTCCATCAAGTGCAAATATGTAAAATCAAAGGTTCTCAGCTGCCTCAAATCATCCAAAGTTGCCTCCACTCGATCCATCTCGGTTGCTGATCAGCAACATTTTCACAGTCCGTTCATTTTTAGGATCTTTGCCACAACACCATCAACTCTGAGCTCCACTTTCCTCCATCTGCTCCGTCCTGAGCTGTGTGAGCGTTACATGTGTTTGAGGTTGGTGGTGAGGGTGGCTGGGTGGAGCGAGGGGGCCGTTACTGAAGGAATTTCTTTACTAATAGTCTCTGATTGACAGTCTAAGCGGTCTTTATTTGCCCAGTCATTTCAAGGATGCAAAACTGTAAAACCAAGCATTGATCCGCATCTGCTGATGGCTGGGATATGAACAGCACTTAGAATCGGCCCTGCCCTGTGTGGCGCTGCTCGTGTCTACTGGGTTTGTTTGGCGATGCGAACACTCAATAACTCAGATGGACTCCACTCAGAGCTGAAAAAACAACGAGAGCAAGCGCGACTGTAAAAACAGTGCTTCGTTTATGGCATCGTAATGAAGCTAAAGTGAATTATATCCACGTTGCAGAGATGCACTGCACGCCTCACAGGTACATGTTGCTGCCGACGGCCTCGGCAGCTCACATGCATGCGTCAAAGTACTTTTTTCCACAAGTCCTACTGCTGCTGAGTCGCTGCATGATTATGCTGTGTTGGAGGATAATGAGAGTAAAGAAGAATATGAGTTCACATACTGATGAGTCTGCACAACGTAATGGACTCAGTTTAAGTAGGAAAGGGGGGCGGGGAGCAAATCAATTGTTGAGAGGTAAAACATTGGTCTGTGAACAGGCTGAGAAAGTGGGCCAGATATGCATTTCGATGGCCGGGGAGGCTTTATGTAAGTTAAAGACTTCAAATGGATTCATCCTTAATGTCAAGCAGTCAAACAGCTTCTGAAATAGCGTGATGCTATGCCAAAAATACACAGAAATCTCAGTCCTGGAGCTGCAGAACACCTCACTGATAAAGTTGTATGCTAACAGAAAAATGTGACTTTTAGCTAAAATGTGGTAAAATTATAAACCAAGGACTAGTTTTAATTGCTTTGTGCTTTTTGAATTGCACCATCCTACATTTTACGCTCTATCCTTCTAATATCATATAACTTTTATGAGTCAACAGGACAGGAACTAGTTATCTCAACCATGCAAATGTGGATTTTTGCAATACTGTCGATGCGAGGGTCAATTCTACTCAACCAAACACACCAGATGTACGAGCTCACGTGGGAACTCGCCCGTCATAAAAATAATGCAACACTATGCTGTTTAATGCGTCTTAAGTGCTGATCTATCCCTGTTCTTCTATTAAATACAGACCTGAGTAAAGGTGGCTTAAGCGTGCAGAGATGCAGACAGTGCAGCCATCAGTCTCACCATCAGGCTTTAATGACTGCAGTGAGAGCAGCATTACAGCTCACACACCCAGACCATCAATCACAAACTGTCGCTGCTCGTCACTCACATAACTTTCCCATCGCTGAAACTTCTTTCTTGGTGCTCGTAGCTCTTTTTTTGGCAAGAAATTAGCTTTCATGAGAGGCCTCATACAGCAAATACACACATTGCAGAGTGAAAAGGATACAAGACGACTTCATCTACCATGAAGTTTGACTGTAGTTGAGAGATGCAACCTGCATGATATTCTGGGATGTCTTCAGCTAACAGCTGCAAGGAAATACCTCAATAAGGGGACAGAGCCATTTTTCCTTCACAATGTTAATTTCAAAGTTGAAAAGTTAAAGGCTTTTATTTAAATAGTCTTTGTTTAAACTGCTGCTGATTCAGCTCCAAAAATCAACTCTGTGTATCAGAGGTGCATTTTAAGAAGCTTTTTCCAGAAAGTAATCCTGTCCTGCATTAAAAGGCCTTAAATTTAAAGGATCTATGAAGTCCCCACCTCCCTCTCACTGCAGCTCAAGCACACCAGTTCACTTCTCTGCTTTAATACTGTAAATCTATTCTGTACTACACAATAGCAAGTAGTACTATTGGAGTAATTCAGCCATATGTATTCAAATGAGTTCTGAAGAGTAATAGTGACATGGAAATCCCCAATCTGCTAGTGGATTGGATTGATTCTTTAGGTTTGTTACCTATGAAACCCAAAACTCCGTGTTTTTACTGCAACTTGAAGGTGGAAATGCTCAAAACTTGACTTTTACCAGAGCTGGTCTTGAAAATTTAGATTTTTTTGTGTCTGGATGGTGAAGACTGGCATCAACCCTCTTTTACTTCTGCACTTAATGCATGCTTTGTGTCTGATTTAGCTGTAATAAATGAAACCTGTAGTAAGTAAATCTCTTGGAACTCTATGAGCTCATCCTGTTACTATTTACATCTGTGCAGTACGAGTGCAGATCACCATCTACAGTAGATGGAAGGTGGTGCAGGAGACATTCAGCTGCCCTAAAGTCCACACACCAGTAGATGGGGATCAAGTTTCAATAAAAAGCAGGAAATGTGGTCAAACCTTAACATCCATCCATTATCTATACACCGCTTAATCCTCACTAGGGTCGCGGGGGGTGCTGGAGTCTATCCCAGCTGACTCAGGTGAAGGCAGGGGACACCCTAGACAGGTCACCAGTCTGTCGCAGGGCCACATACAAAGACAAACAAGCACTCACACATTCACACCTACGGGCAATTTAGAATAATCAATTAACCTCAGCATATTTTTGGACTGTGGGAGGAAGCCGGAGTACCCGGAGAAAACCCACGCATGCACAGGGAGAACATGCAAACTCCATGCAGAAAGATCCCGGGAAAGCCGGGACGTGAACCAGGGATCTTCTTGCTGCGAGGCGAAAGTGCTAACCACTACACCACTGTGCAGCCCCAAACCTTAACAAATATTTCCATTTCCACAGTCCTCATGGATAAAAAAAAAATACTCTAAGTGAGAAATGATTCTGTGTTTGAGTTCATAAAATGCAGTACTGAATAGATTTTATTTCCATTATTTCATGTCCAGAGTCGTTTCACTGCAGATACACTCATAAATAAACCATTTCCTTGCTGATGTCCGATTCAAGCAAGTATAGAATTATATAATGCTCCAGTTAAACAGGCAAAATACTTTCATGTGATGGTTAGTGGATCATTAGAGTTTTTGTTCTGTCCCTGTTTTCCTGTCCGAGGCACCTGACCATCAGTCTGCCGGCCGACAGAATCAGCAGTAAAAGGATGACAACAGCAGGTCGTTTCTAGAAGCCAGAGTCAAATTCTCTGAGCTTCTCTTTGTATTTTTCAGATTAAAGTGGGACAGTGAATCCAAAGGGATTGTTTGCACATCAAGAAAGCGAGACAAAATGTGATAGTGGCGGGACAGACTGGGAAACATCTGACCTGGAAGCCTGCACAGAAGGGTAATGTCAATCATTTATACAAACCAAGAAAATGGGGGCATATAGAGAAAGCAAGAGGAAGATAGTCTGATCTTCCTCTAAAAAACTGTGTCACTTCTCCTATATTGTACAGTTTTTCTGTGCTATGTTCTGTGCTGTTCTTTAAATATGCAAGGAAATAAAATCTCAGAGGTGAGGCAGTCAGACAGGATGACAGCTGCTGTTTGTGTGTGATAGAAAATGGAAAAGGAGGCAAAAGTGTATTTCAAACTCGACAGCGAAAGCCTCTGGGGTCCATTCACTGACTGATTAACTGCTGAAATATGGGTGAGGAGAGAGTTCTGTGCTGTAAACACTGAAAGAAAAGGAAGAAGGGCAAGAACATAGAATTTTAAATGTCGATCTATAGCGTAGACGGGACAGGTGCTTTAAAATTCATGTATTCTGTAGCACACTCCTACTATATTAGTCCTTCTCACCACTGCTGCCGTCGCACACAATCATGCAGATATTCAACATTGTTCTTAGCCCAGTGGTGTTTCCTTTGTTGTGCTTCTACCTGGCCCTTGTTGTGTAGTGCTGGCGATGATCCACTTGACAAGACAGCACTTCATGAGCGATTTACGCGACAGCCGTGGTTTCTGCCACTTGGAGCCGTCGGTCTGCCCGCCCTGGTTGGGATCTTTCCCATTGGCGTCAGGCAACAAACCGCCATCCACTGCCTTCTCGTCTGTCTGAGGGAGACAGAAAAAAAGCCTTTTAAAAGAGAAAAGAGGAGCTTTTTGCAGACACTTTTAAATGTTTAAAATGGAACAAACCTCAGATTAGGAGAATGGAGATGGACATGTCTCATTTGTTTTCTCTTTTAAAACTTTGCTATGATTTGTGTGTCTCTTCCAAGCCTAAACATAATTGTCTGACAATTGATATAAGTCGAAATGACTGTTTCTGCAACATATTTGATTTTGGAGAAAGAGGTTGCATTGGCTGTACTTAAAGCGATGGTGTGGGACGTATGAATGGACATCTCTTGGGTCAATATATAATTGAGGGGCTTTTGAAGTCCATGGGATTTATCTTGCATACATTTTTATCAAAAGTGAAAAAAATAAAACAAGATCTTTTGTGTTCATTATGATCGTGTCTTTACAAATTCCAATTGGAAACAATCACTTTTTAATAAAAAAAAATGACTGGATATCACTAAAATGTCAACTAAATAACCATCCTAATTTACTAACAACCACCTTCTAATTAGCTAAACAATAATAAAATGAGCTGATTCAAAAATGTTTTGATTGTGTTCTTTTCATTAAGTTGAGATAATCATGACAGATATTTCTTTTTTGCCAATAAATCAAATTTCATATGGAAAATAACAAATTGTATCTGTGTCCCAGAAATCACTTTCCACTAAGTTCCCCATTATAAAAACACCTCTCAAGGAAGTGTGTTAATTCCAGATCACATGACCTGCTCCACATGATGTCATTTCCTCCTGAAGAAAAGACTGGCCAGACTCCAAGGCTTTCTGAGTTATTTAATATAAATTAGTGTGTGAGTCAAGTGTGGATTTATGGCATGTCAACAGGTTTACTACAATATCTTTAGAAATAACTTTTAATTTCAATTTTACTCAGTTGTATATATAATATTTAGAAGAATCTTTGTGTAAAAATTCCATTTGGTGTTTGGTTATAGGCAGCCATGTTGATTTTAGGCCTGAAAACAGCAAAGATGCCAACTATGATACGTGTCAACTATGTTACAAAAAGTCCTCCAATTATATATTGGCCCTCTTACATTCAAGGCCTTGTGAAACAAGTTCACACGATGTTTATTAAAATACTTCTCAAAATATTGATAAAATTCAACCCTGATTCAAATTCATCCCTTCCTAATTTTAAATGTTCCATATGGTTCCTATTGTCAGCAGATTGATTAAAGCTTAGGATTATAGTCTAAACAAAAAGAAAGCGCTGAATCTCGAACCATACATCTAACAGACAGAGGGAAATTTAACCTTCACCGCTGCTGGTGTAATATTTTCACGTGGCTCACATGACTGCTAGAATGTAAAAACAGCTTGTAGACTTGTAGCACGTCTACTTGGAGTGTACTTTCCTTTTTGTGGTGGATCCTTGGTGATCCCATCAAGTGAGAGCTGACTCCCAACTTTTTTTAATGGGAGTATGGAGTTTAGCACTGTCCTCGCAGAAACCACATAAATGGATCTTAAGTTTAAGAAGCTTGCCTTCAGTGACAACAGAGCTGTTGACGAGGCACTTTAGAGAATAAATGCGGCAGCAGCAAAACGTACCGCCAACACCCAGCCACCTCCACCATTAGTGGAGGAGGAACCACAGACTTCTGCTGTGTGGAGCCTCTTTGATGAAAGAGCCACAGGAGAAATTCTACAACTGATGCTGTAATGGAGGTGAGATCACATCTTGAGGAGCCCCTCATCCAACCAGCAGATGACCCACTGAGCTGGAGGCAGGCCAAGGCTTCAGTCTTCCCTCACCTGGTGAAGGTGATGGAGGGGAGACTGTGTTGTGGCATCTTCTGTTCCAACTGAGAGAATCTTCTCAAAAACAGGGCAGACAATCACCAAAAGAAGAAATGGAATCAGCCCATCCAAGCTCAGGCATCTCACCTGCACTGAGGACATTTATACTGTTTGAATACAGAGTTTGGTTCTGGTTCTGTTCTGTGGGTTTGTGTGCAGTGTTTTGTTCTTTTGTTTTTTTGTGCAAAAACCATTTCATTAAAATATTTTAAAAAGTAAGAATGCCTGCTTTAGTAACAGAACGAATGCACAAAATGAGACAATTATGAGGCCTCTCATAAAAACACTAAATGCAAAGCAGTTTAGCAAGACACAAATTTGACAGATTAGGCTAAAATTTGAGGCTACAAGTAATACTAAATTAGGAGCTGTTTGGGAGCCGAAAGGGCCAGCTCTCTGAAAAGAGCCGAATTTCCCATCACTAGTATTTTGAATATACCTGGCTAAACCTTCCTGTTGTCCTCATTTACGGACTCCAAAAAATATTGTTTCCTCGTCTGAAAAAAATCCAAAAATTCAGCAAAAAAATTCCTCAAATTTCTGAAAATTTGCAAAACCTTCAGGAAGAAAATTCCAATAATTCCTTAAAAGTTTCCCTTAAAAGTTTTATTTAAAAAAAATCCCCCAAATTTGGCAAGAAAATTCTTGTAAATATTTGCAAAAAATTAGTAAAAATCTTCCAAAAAATCCTAAAAATTTCTGAAGTGATTCTATACATATCATTAAAACTTCTAATATTTTCTTTAAGAACATTCACCAAAAAATTCAACAAAATCCAGCGAAATTCACTGGATTTTGGTTGATTTTTTGGTGAATGTTCTTAAGAAACATTTTTTTTAGCATTTCTTTTTTATCCACCAAAATATATTCAAAAATTTCCCAAAAATGTTGAAAATGTGGACATCAGAAGTTTCACGGTGAAAATATTTTTTCCCACATTTTCAAACTTTAAAACGGGTCAATTTGACCCACAGGAGGACAGGAGGGTTAGAGCAGCTCCAGACTCCACCTGTCTCCAATCACAGATCATTATCCTGGAGCTTCCTGGTTCCTCTCCCCGCCTACTGCTGTCCCTGATTGGACGCCACCCAGTTATTTCCACCAATCGATCTGCAGCAATCGCCACACCTGAGGTTTAAATCTGCAGCCAACTCACAGTCAGGCTGGCTGTGATTTAACCGTGTAGATATGTAACTTCTGTTAACATCTATTCAGATATCTTAGAAACTACTTGTGTCTTGAGTTTTCTGTGAGGTGTGTTCTGAGGCACTCGTTTGTACTAATCTGTTAATTACTGTTCATTTGGGTGGGGAGTTTAGTATTGTTACATTGTTTGAATTAGGTTTTGCAGCTCTGCTAGCCTCCATGTGGTTTTATTTGGTTCCTTAATTTAGCAGCACACACCAGCCCTGTTTTCTTCTAGCCACTTTTTATTAATTACTTCTGTCATTAAGCAACAAATTGCTTTACTAGAACACAAACATCTTTTTTTAATCTTCCTAGCTGACAGCTGAGTTGTAGAATTATCTCTGCAGCTCCTCTGCAGAACATTTAGCATCTCAGCTTGTTTTGGTTCATGTTTACCTGCATTATTCTTAGCTGCACATATACACAATGAGGAACTTTTAGCAGCTAACAAAGCAGATATTTCCCTGAAGAACTGCTGATAGCCCAAAGCAGATTTAAAAGAAGAGCACTTATTGGACTCATCAGATGAACACAAATGAATTCTAATATTGCTTGATGCAGGTTTAATGATTTTATTCACTTCACTTCACATCAGCAGAGCCTGAACCCACAGCTCTTTCCATTTAAACTACATTTTCTATGAAACTACCCCTTGTGGTTGGAGCAGGACAGAGATGTCAAATTGGGTTCAGAGCTGAGGTCACCTTCTGGTTATAGCAAGAGGAAACAGACTTTGACACACGAAAGGAAAGAAAATGTAAACTGCACCACAAAACAAAGGCATATCAACCACAGATAAAATAGTGTATATTATGAAGAATTATAAGAATTATAGCTAACTGGATAATTGGATCAATATGTTTGCAATCAATGCTTTGATCCTTAAATGCATGCTTGGTATGAACTCCATTTGAAGAGGGTTAATTACAAGATAAATACTCTCATTTTTGATGCTCTTTGCCCCTAAATTTTGCATTTATGTTGAGAATGTTTCAACTTAGCAGACACGAGGGGATCAGTTTGCTTAGTTCTGTAAAATGGGGATGTTTTGTGTATCAAGGAGGTCAAGAAATTTTGCACAAACATGCTTGTTTGTTGGAAAACTAGAGACAAAACTAAAAAAAAAGGTTCTTTTATTCGTGTTACAGCAGCACTTCTGGGAACAAGGACATGCGAGTTCTCTTGTTTCTGGTTATTTTCACCACCACATGACATCTTCTCGACTTACACCGGACACACACTCAGTGTTACTATATTTAGATTCATACTTCTGTGATAATCTCATTTTTTTTCAGCTTTAGAGCCTAAACAGCACAAATGATATTCTGTAAAATAATATAAATATGCTTTTAGCACCATTTTATTGTCGGATTGTGCTTTTTAGTAGATTTAGATTTTCTTTCCTTTTGTTTTTTGATTATTTAGAAGCAGTTTGACTTTTTTTTTGTCCATTCTTAATTCTCTCATCTCCTGTTTCTTAGTCTCTGCACATACAGCCCCTGCAGTCATTTACTTGTTATAATAAACGGTGTATGAATAAAACAGCTCAGCGTTACACGTTATAGAGCAGCTAATGTAAAGAGTTTGTAGTGAACATGGACAGAAGTGCTACCTGGGGAGCTCCTTGGCACCCTATTTGAATATGGAAGGATGCCAAAGCATACCCGGCATCCAGAACGTCGCTCAATAATTCACACTCCTTAAAACTGCATCAATAAAAGATCAGAGATGGCTGCAGCGGCGTGGCGAATGATGACGAGGAGGAAAACACCAAGACTGACACTGTAATCTAAAAATATACAGTCAGACACACATTCACACAAAACTATTGTGTGCATCCACATCGGCCGGTCGCACAATCACATTTAAAAATGCATGAGTACACATTCAAGAACAAAGAACAGTCTCATACATATATGCAGCGTAGACTCTTCTGGATTGTCTGAAACAGGCTCTCAACATTTACTGACCGTTAATTCAGCGATTAGAGAGTTTGTCTTAAACTTAGAATGCATCAAGCAAACTATGAAACTCAGTAAGATAAAAATTGTCCGTTAACCTGTGAAATTCTCTGCAAGCACGTGTTAAGAAGCTGTGGTTAAGCAGGATCAGAGGAGAAGAAGGTGATTTGGGGTCTTAACAACCGGAGCGCTGCATTATTAAAAGGAAAGAAGCCATGTGTGCTGAGCAGTGAGTCAGAGAAGTTATCATGAACACTGTGGGCAACCGACCTCCACCGATCCTCACATATGTTACCTCCCTGCACACACAAACACACGTCAAACACACACACACACACACACACACACACACACACACACACACACACACACACACACACACACACACACACACACACACACACATCAAACACACAAACACATCAAACACACACAGAGTCCTGTCATGTGCTCCTATCCTGGCTTTTACTCATGTTGCCAAGCCTGCTTTTATTTCCGTTTTCCTTATGATTGAGTCAGTAATTCAGCTCCAAAAACATCACATTCATTAAAAAAAAAACAAAAAAACAAAAACGTATTGGTTTAGTATTTTCCCTAAAGTCAGCATGGCACATATAGGCCATGTGCTCTACTATAATTAACAGCAAAGATGGGTGACAAATTAAAGGAAAAACCTGAGTCCTTGACCCCTACAATGACTGGATCTTGTGATTCTGTTATTCTGTTGGGGGGATTTTTGGGCTCCTTATAGGGGAACAGTCAGTGCAAATCAAGTTGTTGAATGTTGTTCAGTGAACTCCTTTGATTCTTTATGATGAAACACTTCCATTCTGAGAGGAGCGGTCCCTTCCACGATGACTATGAAGTGGCTGAAAATGATGTGAATCATACGCTATCACCTTTAAAGTCACCAGATCTCAACTCAGTTTAACATCTGTAGGAGGATACTGTCTACCAGTATCATCAAAACACCAAATCAGGGATTGTCTTTTAGTCGAACGATGCTCTGAACCTCCTGTAGAGTCCCAGAGAAGTGAAGGATCAATGCCAAGGTGCATTTAAGATTCATGTTATGTTGGCTTTTCCTTTAATTTGTCACCCAGCTGAGCATTTTTTAAACATCTAATCTTAAGTTAATATTACTTTGTTGAAGTAAATTTACATTTGAGTACTTTTTGTTTACTTTGGTTTCCTTGCAGGTGCAGATTTTGGATACAAAACAGATGATCAGCATTTTAAAAATAAGAATATATCAACCATCTTCTATATGAATCCATCAATAATCAACAATAACATCAAAATAATATGATACAAAATATGCCAGTTTAAAAGGGGTCATATTTATTAATTTTTTGGTTCTACTTGACCTGCAGCTGTACTACTACCTGTAAAGAATCCTCCACATTAACTACCACAGTGCATCCATCACTAAAATCTACTTTGTGTCATTTTCATTTAAATTGTGAGACTTGCAAAGTGCCACAGGTTTAATCCGTCTGGTCTGGATCTCACTCAGCAACGAGTGAATTAAAGCTCAAAGTGAAAAAACGCTCACTGTACCTGCATTGCGTCTGGATTTCAGTCGCTGTTTAGAAGAAGAAAATAAAAACCGCTGCAACGCTCCGCTCTCGATCCTCAAACGTGAGTTGAACGCAGCCGTGAGAGAGTCGGAGGGACAGAAGCTCCTCCACGGAACACAGTCAGCACATGTACGACAACTGCAGACGGAAAAATGAAATGAAAACCAGCGGCGACGTGCAGGAGAGTCGTGATCTCTGAGCGCAACCAGAAAGTGAATCTCAACAAGTGAGTTTATATGTGGTGAGGAGGAGGCGAGGAGGAGGTGAGGATGGGAGGTGAGGATAGGAGGTGAGAATGGGAGGTGAGGATAGGAGGTAAGGAGGAGGTGAGGATGGGAGGTGAGGATAGGAGGTGAGAATGGGAGGTGAGGATAGGAGGTGAGGATAGGAGGTGAGGATGGGAGGTGAGGATAGGAGGTAAGGATAGGAGGTGAGAATGGGAGGTGAGGATAGGAGGTGAGGATAGGAGGTGAGGATGGGAGGTGAGGATAGGAGGTAAGGATAGGAGGTGAGAATGGGAGGTAAGGATAGGAGGTGAGAATGGGAGGTGAGGATGGGAGGTGAGGATGGGAGGTGAGGATAGGAGGTGAGGATAGGAGGTGAGGATAGGAGGTGAGGATAGGAGGTAACGATAGGAGGTGAGAATGGGAGGTAAGGATAGGAGGTGAGAATGGGAGGTGAGAATGGGAGGTGAGGATGGGAGGTGAGGATAGGAGGTGAGAATGGGAGGTGAGGATAGGAGGTGAGGATAGGAGGTGAGGATAGGAGGTGAGGATAGGAGGTGAGGATAGGAGGTGAGGATAGGAGGTGTTTCCATGGTGACAGCAGTTATTAGAAGCTCCAGACTTATTAGAACCTGCAGGGATGAAGATGTGTGAGTCCAAACTCAGACAAACCATCTCTGAGGAAATTAAAGCAGGATTGCCGTGTCGCCTGTATGATCCTGCTCAGATATAATATTATTAATAATAATAACAGTATTACATTTACTGTCCCCTATCAGCTGAGCGGTGAGAATTTAATCACAGTTTGTTCTTCATGTGTCACTTTTCTTATGCTTTATATGAAGCTATGGAGCCATTTTCAGGGTGAAAATGGCAAAAAGTCAATTTATTTTTTTCACAAGTGGCAGAATTTTCACCGCAACTCTTCAGATAAAAAGAGAAATCTAACAAATTTCTGTTATTTTATATTTTTTAGCATCATCAGTGTGGTGAACCAGTGCTCTCTGCTGTCACGTTTGTAGTAAAATGGATAAAATAAAGCAGAAGGTTAAAGAAAGAATGTCCTTGACCTAATTTCTGCTACTGTAAGGTTGCAAATTCTCTTCTTTTTTTTTGCATTTAACTCACTTGGTCTTATTTTTGCTACTAAAGTATACAGTTAGCTAATTTCTTTTGTCAAGATAAACAGGAAATCTAACAAATTTCTGTTACTTTTGGTCCAATATCGTCTATTTGGTAATTAAGGCTTACAGGTGGTTAAATTTTCATCATAACTATTCAAATAAGCAAGAAATCTAACAAATTCTTGATGCAGTTTTTTCTTTAATATCTTCTATTTGGTATGTAAGGCTTACAAATGGTTATATTTTCATTGTGATTATTCAAATAAACAAGAAACAATGCATTTCTGTTACTTTTGGTTCTTTAACATCATCTACATGATATAAGGATTACAAGTGGTTACATTTTCATTGTAATTATTCAAATAAACAAGAAATATAAATCATTTCTGTTATTTTTGGTTCTTTAATATCTTCGATGTTGTAATTAAGATTTACAATTGGCAATTTTTATTAGCATAAGCGCTCAGATAAACAAAAAATCAAACCAGTTTCTGTTCTCTTTGGCTCTATAACATCATCTCTGCCTTGACATGGCTTTAAGAAAAAGCTCCAGGAGGCAAATAGATAAAGCAAACGCTTACATAAAGAAAGGAATTAAGATGACAAGGATAAGCAAGTTGGTGTCCAGTAGGTTGCAGGTTACATTCAAGAAAGATAAGGAAACCAAAGTACAAAATAACGTGAACTAAACCAGCAAATGCTGCTGGTCAAAGAAACAAGGTGCCAAAATAGGTGATATTTACAATAAAGGTGAAAAGTGGCTGATACTTACATGAAAAAATGCTTTAAAAAGTCTAAGTATAGTGTAAAAATAAAATTAATAATGAACATATAAGAGAGGTAGGTGGGTATATAATGCATTTATGTGTTTAAAATAAAATTTAAAAAATGCAAATATGAAGAAAAAGAGAGAAATTAGACAAGACATAAAGTAGAAAAGGTAAATAAAAGTACACACAAATTTGAATTAGTATTTTAAGAATAAATAAAAGTGACATATTAAGAGCAGTGGAAACATTAACAGTCTTTAGCTGCAGTTTAAAAAAAATTAAAGCAGTGGTCATAATAACTAAACATTATTTCTCCATGTTTGGTTTGAACTTTGGGCACCACTTAATGAAAATCACTATTCAGAGAAAAACACTCCATTATTTATCAGAATTTTAGTATTTTGTGACCATTTCAGTCATTCTAGAGCATAAAAAAATTAAAAAATATTGGAATAGTCATGTTTGGTGGTGCTACTTATTGCATGATTTGTTCTTTCCATGCCATAAAAACCAAACCTTAATCAACATGCAGGACTGTAAATGTGCAGAAACCACTGTGCTGTAGAGGCTCCACCCGGCCATGTTTCTTCATTTTGACTTTGAAATGTGAAATTACAGCCCTGTCAGGGTACATGTTGTACTGTGCGTCTGTTTCTCCCCCACGGTTTCACTTTAACTTGAAAGGTAAATGAATAGGAGCACAGGAAGCTTCCCAAAATACACTCTGACATCTGAGCCTGTTAAAGTGCCTCCTCTTAAATCCTATGAAAGTCATGAGGAGGTGGGAGGCTGTTATTGTCTGGGGACGTCAGATTAAAAAGAAAAGAAGAAGCAGGGATGAAGACTGACATGGAGGGAGAGGAAGATACTGGATGATGTGAATAATGTGTTTTTATTTTTGTATGTGCATGTAATGATGATTGTTACTCCTTTCAGTCATACGAGGAGTTTACAAGAAGAAAAATGTTTGATACTTTCTCCTAGATGTGTCTCACTGCCGGAGATTGTGTCCATCAGTGTTTGGGAATAAAGAGAATGAAGGTCAAACTTTGTCTGATAAGAGACGTGAAAGGTGAAAACAATCACTGACATATAAAATCATTGTCATCCCACGACTATTAACACAACAGATAGAAGTGCAGATAAAGCAGAAACTCTATTAACACCTGTTTTAGTTCCTCCATATTATTATACAAGCTAGAAGTATTTTCTGGTGATTTGAGATGCTATTTTTAAAAAATATTCTCAAACAAAGTGCAGCTTTCAACGTTCTTTAACAGTGTTTCTGCTGCTCTGCTCCTGTTCAGTGAGGCTGCATTTATATGCACAGCTGAATGCTCACATCTGCATGATAATATGTTTACATAATGATGTTTACCAGGCCTGACGTCCTATGTTCATTACACTTTAGTGCAGTAGCACGCTTCCAAATTAGCAATGAGCGCTAACAACTACAGTTAGTTCCATAAATATTTGGACAAAGTTTTTCTAATTTTGGTTCTGTACAGTACCACAATGAATTTTAAATGAAACAATTCAGAGCAGACTTTCAGCTTTAATTCAGTGGGTTGAACAAAAACATCGCATAAAAATGTGAGGAACTGACGCATTTTTTAAACACAATCCCTTCATTTCAGGGCTCAAAAGGACAAATTAAATAACTGAAAATAAAATGTTTATTTCAAATACTTGGTTGAAAACCCTTTGCTGGCAACGACTGCCTGAAGTGTTGAACTCATGGACGTCACCAGATCTGGGTTTCCTCCTCTTTAATGCTCTGCCAGGCCTTTACTGCAGCGGGTTTCAGTTGCTGTTTGTTTGTGGGCCTTTCTTCCTCAAGTTTAGTCTTTAACAGGTCAAATGCTCATGTAGCCCCGGCTATAATGAGGGATAGATGAATGGCTGGCTGGAGCTGTTGAACTGTATTAGTGTTTTATGCCAGTGTTATCACAAGTTGACACTAGGGGGAGCTAGTTGGCTGGACGACACTAATCGGCCAGGCAATACTCCCAGCATTCCTTGGTTGTTGTGTCGTTCCAAGAGCGGTGGCTGCTCATTATTTTGGACATGTTCCTGCTGTGTCAAACTGAGTTCAGACTGAATGTTTAACAACAGTTGGCTTCGACCCTACTGTCCGGGACTGAGGGCACCGTCGTCAGATTCATTGGTGAGTGAGGGAAAGTCCGCTAATTGTTGTTAGTGTGTGAATTTCCGAGTAAAAAGACCGTTTCGCGCTAGCCGCGATGCTAACAGATGTAATGAGAAATCCCAGAGGCATATGCTAACAACATTAGCATTAAGACCGCAGGAACCTGTGCCTAGCAACTCATGTATTTAGCACGTGGGAGTGTAAATATTGTATCACGGGGTAAAAAAAAGTGGCTCTGTTATGGTTATAATGTGTGCCTGAACTACTGTAGATAAGTTAAGTTGGTGGATGTTAACTGTATTTAATCAGTTACACTGTTTTGATATGGAGTTTAGCTTTTTGTACTGAGCTTCAACTGTTTACAGTGTGATAGAATGTCATAATGTGCTTTATATAAGGAAATGGTGAATTAATGAGGATTATCTGTAACCTTAAATCAGGGTAATCCATGTTGTGAACATTGTTGGAACTTGTGAATTCGGTCAGAGGTTACACCGATGCTTGGTGTTCTTGCATGCCAGGTGCTGAAGTAAGGTGTAGCCTGGGTTGATGGCGATGTGTGGATAACATTTTGTATGGATCTATGACCTGCCTACAGGTCAGATTTCTGGTAAGGAGTGGATTTTTGGACAGTTCAGCATCCAGCAGAACACCCATCGAAGGATTCGTCCATCAGGAGACCAAGATTCCAGTTAACTGGGTGGCGAGCCAACCCGTGGAAAAATTGAGAGACCAAGAGGAGGAGGATCGCTTCTGCAGAAGAATTACTGCGCTCATGGTGCGGTAGGACAGAAAAAACACACACATACACCTGGATTGGGCCCCAGCGACCGATCCTCTGACTAACACCAAAAAGACTGGACTCAGACACTTCTATTTTTTTGTCATTGTGCGCACTTTATTATTTTTTTTTTATTGTACTGTTGTAATGTTGTTGTGCAGCTAATCTGCACTAATTGTCCTTATTACACCTATTTTGGCAAATCCATTCTGTTTGTGTCTCCTTACTGATGCTCAGACCTCAGGCTCCAAGCGCCCTAGCCTCTGATGCTGGTCCAACTCTAATATATTTATGGTTTTGATGCAAAAAAGTTGTTACACTCAGTTGTGTTGAGATCAGGTGACTGACTTGGACATTCAAGAATATTCCACTTCTTTGCTTTAATAAAGTCCTGGGTTTCTTTGGCTGTATGTTTTGGGTCATTGTCCATCTGTATTATGAAACGCCGTCCAATCAGTTTGGCTGGATTTGAGCCAAAAGTTTGTCTCTGAACACCTCAGAATTCATCCGGCTGGTTCTGTCTTGTGTCACATCATCAATAAACACCAGTGACCCAGTGCCACAGGGAACCATCACACTGCCTCCACCATGCTTTACAGATGATGTGGTCTGCTTTAGTACATGAGCTGTACCACGTCTTCTCCATACTTTTTTCTTGCCGTCATTCTGGTAGAGGTTGATCTTGGTTTCATACATCCAAAGAATGTTCTTCCAGAACTGTGCTGCTCTTTTAGATGTTTTTTTTTTTTTTTTTTTTTTAGCAAAGTCCAATCTAGCCTTTCTATCCTTGAGGCTCATGAGTGTTTTGCACTGTGCAGTGAACCCTCTGGATTTACTCTCATGCAGTCTCCTCTTTATGGTAGATTTGGACAATGACTCGCCAACTTCCTGGAGAGTGTTTTTTACTTGGTTGGCTGTTGCGAAGGGGTTTCTCTTCACCATGGGAATAATTCTGCCATCATCCACCACTGCTGTCTTCTGTGGACGTCACTCCTAATATTGTAGCAATTTCGCGGATGGGTTTTTCCTTTTTAGCAGCTAAAGGATGGCTTGTTTCACCTGCATGGAGACCTCCTTTGATCGCATGTTGTCTTCACAGCAAAATCTCCCGAATGCAAGCACCTCAAATCAACTCCAGGCCGAAGGAATTGCCCATACCTGCCCATGAAATGGCCTTTGAGTCAATTATCCAATTATATTTGGTCCTTTTTAAAATAGAGAGGCACATGTTAAGGAGCTGAAACTCCTAAACCCTTCATCCAATTTGTGGATACCTTCAGATGAAAGCTGAGTCTGCACTTTATGTCCATATCCATTATATAACTGTAATTGGAATATGTTTCATTAAACTTGTGTCAGTGTCCAAATATATATGGACCTAACTGTAAGTATGATCGGATCATCATTCATTTTTAAACCAAAGTATGCAAAATATCCATAATAATTTCAGCAAAGCGGGGCTAAAAATGAAACAAATCACACGCAGCAATATGTTTGCTTCTTCTGTTTGCTGTATTTATTGACAATAATATCTTTACAGCTGCACTCCGTGAGCAGAAAACTGGTGTAATTTCATACACTCAGTCCTTGTGGCTCTTATCCTCCGACAGGTTCGTCTCACTCCTGCAGACACTGAAGTTATTTTTAGCCTTACAAGTTCCAGAGAGCCTCCAGTTTCCCCGGTGCCTTTCACATGAGCTCCGGGTGTAATTGAGGGTGCAGTGCAGATGTGCTTATAGTGTGTGTTTGTGTGTGTGTGAGTGTGTGTGTGTAAAGGAAATTCTTTTATTTCCTCTCTTTCTGCATAAATGTTGTATTTTTTTCCCCCGACTTTGCCACAAATGCTCACATGCATGGCTGCACACATTCATGAGCATATTCACACTCTGTCTCCAGCTGTGCCACAAATATCTGTTGCTCTTCACCCCTTTGTATCATAAGAGACACACAAACAAATCTAGCCGTCATAATATTAACATATACATAATTTACAGCAGCTGCGTGTTAGGATTTGCAGCTAAATGAGGTCTCACAGCCTCATATCGAAGAGAACATTAAAGGTTTCTAGTTGTTTATACTCTGCAGTTCATCGCCCAAAGGTTCAATACAATAGAAATATAGGAGAGACAAAATTACAATCTCCAGTACAGCAAAAACACTTTTTCTTAAGTCTTGCTTTGGGTTGTTTTTAGAGGTGATAAATCATCATCAAAAAGAGCATTCAGCTGTGAAACCACACACTGAAAAAACATTACAAAAGCTGTGAAAATTTGGCAGCAAAGGTGCCAGAAAAATCCATTAAAAATAGTAGAATACTGTAAAAACATTAGAAAATACAGCAAGTACACTGCCTGGCCAAAAAACAAAAAGTCGGCACTTGGATTTAACTAAGTAAATAGGTAAGAGCCTTCCATTGGATAACTACTGCAGTGATTAATATGTTTCAGCTACTTATTTAACCCTAGCTGATGCAGGGAGGAGCTTCTCATTTCTTAAACAACCATGTTGGAAGACATATCCTGCGGTCATGGAAAGATGTTAATCTGTCTCAGTTTGGTGAAATTATTGGAAAACAACTAAGGAGATTTCTGAAACTACTAAAATCAGGTTAAGAACCGTCCAACACATTATTAAAACCTGAAGGATAGTGGAGAACCATCATCTTCCAGGAACAAACTCTTAGATGATTGTAAGAAAGCAATAGTAGAACTCACACCTGTGTTTAATAGTGAAAGCAAGAGCATTTCCACAAGCACATTGTTTTTTTTGGCTAATTTTCAATCCTTAGTGTACACTTTTTTCAAATATCCACAATTATCTGTAAAATATCTGCTTTTTTCTGATTTAAATACAGTAAAACATGGTATAAGTTTTACAGTCAAATATTGTAAAAGAATGTTTTACCATTTATAAAAATACACATTTTTGATGTGGTTGTCATTTAGTTGTCATTTAACAAAACAGGAAAAATCTGTAAAAATAACACCATATTTTTTATAGAATATTTTTTTAATAATAGCAAATAACAATTAGAAGTAAAAAAAGCAATTATATATTTTTTAACCTAACAGTATTTTTTCAAATAATAGCAAATAACCATTAGAAGTAAAATATTTAGATTTTTGCATATAATAATATTTTTTAAATAGTAGCAAATATCTGTAAAATAATGTTTTTCCATCTGATTTAAATACACAAAAACAGTAAAAAATTTGATCAAACCTTGCCAAAGAATGAATCCCCCGTTGTTGTTTTTTTCTGTTTATTTGTTTTTCAATGGATGTTCTGTAAAATTTTAGCCTTTTTTTTATATATATGTTTTTTTTATAGTTAGCATGTAAATTAATATGTTTTTTCTGTGATTTTACTAGTTATCTGTAATTCGACAAAAATGGAAAATTACAGTAGGATGTTTATAAAGTTAGAGTTAAAAAGTGCTTAAAAGTTTTTTTTGTTACGGTGTTAACGATTTTTTATCTTTTTGCTCACAGGATCTTGTCCATGTTGGAGGCCGTATTGTGTGTTTTATGCATCACGATTAATATTTCCTAGAATATGCAAATTCCCGAACGTCTTCTTCCCTTCAGCCTCTTCTTTTTACTGCTGCTATCAACTTATCTTTAGCACTTTGACTCAAATATGAGCAAAAAGTCAAAACTGTTGCAGTCTTTTCACAGAAACTAGAAATCTTAAGATTAATTACAACCAGACAGCTTCCAGTTTTGAAATCCACCTAAAATAATTTCACCTTTCTGTCTAAAACTGACTATAAAGCAGCAGAATACAACCATTTATGTTGCCATGTGTCGTACCCAACTCAAATGTTTAACCCATGAGGCTTGCAGGCATTTCATCATTTTAATTAACTCACCAATCCTAATCCCTCCCTTGTGTTAATTAAATACAAGCAGCTCTCAAGATGCCGTCATGGTCATTGTTATTAGCGACCGCTGCAGGTTACAGGTTAATTACACTGTGTGCCATCGTTTTACTTATTTTCCCCTAAGCCTCAGTGAATGTAGAATTCAGCAGATAAAAGTTTCATATCATTCTGTCTTTTCTTCTCTTTCCACTCGCTGCACATCATAACTAATGCAGCACATACACCATACGCGACCTGCTTTTTTGCAGGATTTCTGCTTCGTATATCAATGTAGTGCACAGAATGTCATGTTTTTATAAATACATGTGCATGTTTGTCTATGTGGGACAAAATGAAGAGGCCACAGAACCACCGGTGAAGCTACTGTTTTCCAAAGAATGCATCAAATACTTGAGCTGTCTTGTTAAATCATGTATCTTCGGTGATATTGAATATTTCAGAACAGTTCTTTTATTGGTTGAGAACATTCCCCTACTTATAAAAGTTTTTGAGTGTGTTTTCTTTAGATTTTAGCTGAACATAGTCCGATCCGATTAAGATCAGGCTTAAAACCTTACTTTTTGACAAATCTTATAGTTAGGGCTGACTTGGGGGGGTCAGTTGGAGTCCTCATTTCCACAACTGACTTTTGACGTTCTTAGTTGCCCCTAGTTATGCTGCTATAGGCCTAGGCTGCTGGGGAACCTCTCTGGATGCACTGAGCCCTTCTCTCATTACCTATGTATTTACTATATATACTGTTATTGCATTACATTCACTCTGTTTCTCCCTGTGTCCTTTCTCCGAGTGTCCCTGGTCCCAGAGCTGGATGCTTTAGATCTGTGGTTTCTGTCCCACCAACTGGTTTAGTCTCCATCATGTCCACTGTGGGATGCTGCTGCTGACCTTCCTCCAGCCCACTGCTTCCAGCTGCCCATTTCCATCAGTCTACTCTGCATCGCTCTTACTATGCTTGATATGCTCATCTACTTACTGTTTGAATTTTACTACCAGCTACTTTTGTAGTATATTTAATGCCAGAGCCGTACATCATAACAGTAAACTATGAATCAGTTTACATGTTGGCTTCTACTTGTGTGTATCATCTATGTTACTCTGATCATGCATGTATCCCAGTGTGTGTTACATGTTTCCTTGTCCCCCACCCTCCTCTACCTCTTCTGTCCCTCTCAACCCACCGGCCAACAGCAGATGGTTCCTCCCATATGAGCTGGGTTCTGCTCAAGGTTTCTCTCCGTTAAAAGGGAGTTTTTTCTTGCCACTGTCACCTTAAGGCTGCTCCGTGGGTTCAGGCATATGGGTTCTGTAAAGCATCTGGAGGCAATTTGAATTGTAATTGGCGCTATATAAATAAAGTTGAATTGAATTAAAATTGAATTACTTTGACACGTAACACCTTACCAAATACTGTTGCAGACTGAGCACGCCCTTTTACTTGCAAAGGCACAAACTGAAAGCAGAGGTTACACTGAAAAGACTGGTCAAGAATGGCTCAAGGAACACAATCAAGAACCAGATGTGTTTACCTGGCCACCAAACTCACAAACCCAATCCATGGAGGTCCCAACCTGTAACCCACAGGATCTGCTACTAGTACCAGACACCACAGAAGACCTCCAGAAGCCTCATGTTCGTGTCCATTTGTCCAAAAGTGGGGTCTAAACAACACATGTCAGGTGGTTTTAATGTTGTGGCTAATCGGTGTGTTTTAATTGGTAAAATCATATGTGGAGGAGCAGCATTTGTCTTTGTGGTCTGCTTGAAAAGGTCTTTATGTGAACATAGTTTCAACAGTCTGTAAAGTGTTTTGTGTGGAAGACATCTATCTCTTCAGCACTGCTCGGTGACCGAATCAGAGTTCACAAAATCGCACAACCTTGGAGATGATCAGCGACAATCAGAAGTGTTCAACAAACCAGATGAGTTCAAGTTGAGCTGCTGGAGCTGCTGTGACTGTGTAGTTTCTCCACCTGCTTCCTCACAGCTGGTTTTATCAGCTCCTCATCACTATTTTCTCCCTCACAGTCATGATCTTTGCACTGGACACTTGAGGCAAAGATGATTTTTTGACATTTTCCCTGAGACAATGCGGTGGAGAGAGATAGGAAGTGTAGAGCGGAGAGGAGAGGAATGTCATGGAGTAAATGTACGTTGGGCTGGGAGTTGAAAAGTGTGGTGTGCATCCTAACCACTCAGGTGTCGGTTGCCAAAGTCCTGAGGCTTGTTGGGTTTCACCATGCAGCTGAAAAATGAACTCGTAATGCACAGAGTGAACACGCCTGTATTTTCCAGCTTCTGCTGTTCTGCAGAGTTTGTATCCGACTTGGTCTATACTTTAGTAGGGTCAATATATAATTGTGTGATTTCTTGTAACATAGTTGACAGGTATCATAGTTGATATTTTTGCAGTTTTCAGGCCTAAAATCAACATGGCCGCCTATAACCAAACACCACATGGCATTTTTACAGAAAGATTCGTCTAAATATTATATATACAACTGAGTAAAATTGAAATTAAATATGATTTCTAAAGATATTGTAGTAAACCTGTTGACATGCCATAAATCCACACTTGACTCACACACTACTTTATATTAAATAACTCAGAAAGCCTTGGAGTCTGGTCAGTCTTTTCTTCAGGAGGAAATGACATCATGTGGAGCAGGTCATGTGATGTGGAATTAACTCACTTCCTTGAGACATGTTTTTGTCATGGGTAACTTAGTTGAAGGTAATTTCTCAGACACAGATACAATTAGTTATTTTCCATATAAAATTTGATGTATTGGCAAAAAAGAAGTATCTGTCATGATTATCTCAACTTAATAAAAACAACACAAAACAATTTTTGAATAAACTGATTTTATTATTGTTTAGCTAATTAGAAGGTGGTTGTTATTAAATTGGGACGATTATTTAGTTGACCTTTTAATGATATCCAGTCATTTTTGATTACTAAATGATTGTTTCCATAATAAATAATTCTGAAATTTGTAAAGACACGATCATAATGAACATAAAAAAACATTAGCTTTTTTTGTACTTTTAATAACAATGTATGCAAGATTTATCCCAGGGTCCGTGTATATTTTGGCAATTGGATTTTCCATTCTGAAACGGGTATTGAAAAACAAAAAACAAGTGGTCATTTGATTTTCGTTTTAAAATACAAAAATTAAAATTGAAATACAAGGCGTTTTTCCTTTTCATGATCAAAAATGGATATACGAATTATTAAAAATGCTTTGATTTTCATTTTATATTTCGAATAACAAAAAAATAAAATCAGTCAGAGACAGAAACGAGAAAAGGTCCGTTTTTTCATTTTCTAAGACCGGAAGTGGTCATCAGCAAGTGTGGACCCAAACGACAACAAGAGTCTCAGAGGGTGGAGCCAGAGAGCAGTGATTGGTCAGACTGAGTGCGAGCCAGAGAGCAGTGATTGGTCAGACCATAGACAATATAGAAGACAGCGCGCTAGCGGATCTAGTCTGCTGTATGTATCTATGGTGGGCACGTCTGGTAGCATCTCTGGCTGTTTTTGACCTTGTTTTTGGAGTAAAACACGGTAAGAAGATAAAGACTTCTAACCTGTAGCGTTGTTTTGTTGTACGTTAAGTCAGCGACTTGTGAAGAGTTGTGTTTTGTCGTGTTTGAGCAGTTGGTCCGGATGCGTTAGCTAGCTAAGAGGCTAAGTTAGCTAGCGGGCTAATCAACACAGGTGGCTAACTTACCGCTGAACACCTGTGTTAGTTGCTGCCACAGCTGTCATTAGTAGAATGAACTTCTCAACCTGTATTTCTCTGCTGTGTATTTTAGCTTTTAAAAAAGTTATTTTACTTTAAGGTTAACTGAAACCCGTTGAGCTGCACTGAAGTTTAACATTCAGCTGCTTTGAATTAAACCGCGCTTAACTTAACATTGCGCAACATTACCTCTCTGAATCTCCATAATTTCATTAAATTCCTTCTCTTTTCCACTGCTCAAGTTCAATCCAGTATATAAAGTGACATTAATAGTGAATAAACTAACAACCAGCCATTGTATTTATTTATTTATTATTGCATGTATTTGTAGTAAAACATGAGTTGAAACATCCTACTTTTGGATCTAGAACTGCACAAGCCGTTCATTTTCAGTCACCTGACGAGTTAAACTCCCCTTTTTATGTGAGATCGAAGCAGAAAGTCTGAGCTAACAAAGAAAGTTGTTTATAATTTGCAATACCTGTTATCTCTGACTGAGGCTTTAGTTTTTGTTGAGCTGATTTACACGTAGAAACTTGGTTCAGGAAGATTTCTCAGTAGCTCAGAGGACAGGCTGCTTTTTACACAACCTTGTAAGAGAATGTCTGTCAATGCTTTCAGCAGAATTTAGAAACACAACACTTCCTAAACAGATATTTTGAGGCTGTGAGGTTGAACGTTTGAGAATATATCAGTGTGTTTGTTTGTGGTCTTTCTGTTTCTAGGTGGAAGCTGAATTAGTGAGGATGACTCCTGCTCCTGTCATCTCTAAGCTCCTCACACATCTTTACCTGCACATGAGGAAAATCACTCCTGTAGAATGCAGGTATGTTTGTCATTATTATAAAAAGATGTTGCCTTGTGACCTGTCAGAAACCCATTATACAGAGTCAGCCAAAATAATGTTTACACACATCAGTAAAAGAAAAACTTGCATAAATATTTCAATACCAAATTTATTCAGACATCACGAGATTAATAAAAGTTATCTTTGGCCTCTATAATTACAAGAGGTGCTCAAAGTAGTGGCCACTGGCTTCCAGACATTTCTGTTGTGTTGTAGATGTCACTTGTTGATGCTCCATTCATGAGGGTAGCGCCATCTGTTGGGAAAACATCGTACAACAGGACACAGAGTTATCGTGATTTGATCAAACTTAGAAAGAGGAATCTATATGTGTAGAAGTATTTATACAAATGAAATGTTTATAAAAGTTTTTCTTTTCCTGATGTGTGTGTACATTATTTTGGCTGACTCTGTGAACTTAATGAGAACAAAACTGTCATTTATTTGGATGATGTTCATTTTGTCATTGACTATCATAGGATAACGTTATTTCTTTTACACCGACAAATCAAAGATAAGATGGTTTTACCTTAGATGACATGTTTCAACTGGAACTGCAGTCTTCTTCAGTGTCATCTGACGTGTGCTGACGTGTCCTTTTTTATCAGGTGACCAGTCTGACAGATCTGTCAGAATCTGTCAGACTGGCCACGCCCCCCGCCGTCTGGTGGTCTCTGGAGGATGGAATCCCAGGTGTGCGAGAGGGTGTAGGCCACCTCGTCCCGGTTCATGGAGCAGCTCACCCGGGCGAGGTCAGATGACGTCCCATGAACCGGGACCACTGACCTCATGTTTATTAGCCTTAGTGGAGAAAGTTATTTTAATTGTCGATTAGTCTCTTAAAAAACAAATAATAAATTGGATTAGTCAAGAGTTTTAAATTTCTTACTTTGTCATATTTTAAATATGACAAAAAATGTAAAAATAAAGCATCTTGAGAGAATTTGAACTTTAATTGGTGTTATATAAATAAAATTGAGTTAATATTGTATGTATCTTGTAATGTTGGAGTAATTCAGCCATATATGTTGGAAAACACATTTTCTTTGTCCATTAATCTGTTGATTGTTTTCTCCAGTAATTCATTTCTTGCTTTGGTTTATAAAATGTCAAACCCAAATATATTCAGTTTACTGTCATAAAAACCAAAAAGATTTACATCATGATGCAGGAATCAGGCAGTTTTTCACTTTTTATCTTAGTTTAGTCAGAAAGATAGTTGATAATGTGTGAATTGTTGCAGCTTGTGAGCCGTAGAAGGTTTTAATCTTTGGGGCCGAGTGTCAAAAAACATTTAGAAACCAACATCAACAAAACACTCAACAAAGATTTGAACATCATTAAAGGGAAATCCAACTTTTGCATGACAATGTCTAATTAAAGGACATTTATTTCCAACATGAATGTGTGATATTCATCCTCTGGAGCTTTCTCTTCACATCGTCTTCCACCTGGACTGGTTTGGTCGGGAGCATGTGCAACAAACATTTGAAAAAAACTGCACTTTAACATCAATGAATGACACTGAAGTTTAATCTCTACATAAATGAGACTGAGTCTGAATGTGCTGCTCTGTCATTAACTCCTAAGTTTAGGGAAAGTTCAAACAAAAGAGTTCAGATCAGACTTGAGAATGAGCTTATTTTGAAAAAACTTCTCAGACTTTCTGAGCTTCAGCATCTCTAGCAAGATATTTTAACAACAAGCAACTCAAGAGATCCAGAAGTTGGAGAGAGTTAGCTTTAGCTGAGCCAAAGAACATGTGGGACGCTAACCTAGCAAACATTTCAGACTTTTCTCTGTGAATTCTGAGAAATAATTTCCTATTTAATGACAGAGCTACACATCTTAACTCAGTCTCATTAAAACAGACTCTAATTCAGTGTCATCCATCCATATTAAAGTGCAGTTACCCAAAATGTTTGCTGCATGAGCTCCAACAAAACCTGTCCAGGTAGAAGGCCACTTTGACAAACAGGAAGTGGACGATTCCAAGCAGATTTATAGAAGGGGGAACCGGACTGTACTAAGTGTGGTGGAGTATAGAGGGGTGTTCTGTGTGTTTTTAAGGCTGATAATGATTATTAGTGAGACATTTGGAGTAGATATTCATTTGCAGTAAATGAAAGTATTTAAAATCTTGGAGTTAAACTTGGAAGAACACAAACTCTAACAGAAAACTTTGTTGATATGTTTTTGATTTGTTTACAGATGTTAAAGGAGTTTTATTCGTGACGTATAACCAATCAAATCACTCCAGAAGACAGAGCAACCACAGATAGATAAAGGTTCAGAGCCAAAGTAGCGCCATTTTTAAATTGATTTATTACCGTAAATCAGTAAAAACAAAAATACTGATAATCAGTAAATCAGTCAGCCCACAATTACTACAATTCTACAATGTATGTCTCTTTCCTTTGACTTGTTATTTGTACAATATACAATGTATATGATGGTGTTTTTTCATAGCAAAGGCTATACTATGATGTTTTCTAAGAGACATATGATGCTACTCTGGTTGTTCTGGCTCTGGGTCACTGCACTCCTCCTCTGTTGTTTTCTGGATTGTACTCAGCTTCATGCCTTCGTCCATCCGGCCTCCGTTGACTCGTCCCGCCTGCCGTCTCTGGAGCTGAAGCTGGATTGGAACAGACCAAAGTACAATCCAATCACGATGCCAGCTGCCTCTCAAAAGGCTCCTTCATCTGGCAGGTGGCGCCACTTCTTCTGAGGGGAAGCTGAGCTGGCCCGGCAGAACTTTGGAGATGTGTTCCAGTGGTTGGTGGATGTATGGGGAGCCAGAGAGGGACCTTTGAATTGTTCAGAAAGGAAAACAGGGAACCCATTGGTAGTTTTAGTTTAGGGTGCTACTGTGGTGTGTTTTTGGGTTTTAAGAGGTGAACAGGAAGAATTTTTCTCCTATTAATTATCTTTTACTTTGTTCCTGGTTGGAATGCCCATCAATGTCAACATGAAGTTCACTGAAAGTTTGCCCCCACTAGCTTAGCCTTGGCGTAGCATGCAGCTCAAAGGGGCTTGTCCTTTCTACCTATATTAAACTATGACGTTTTTGTCACATTTTGGATGACATACTAAACTATGACTTTTTTTCCACATTTTGGACGAACTACCAAACTATGTTTTAGTGACATCGTTGATGACACACTAAACTATGATGTTTTTGTCATATTTTGGACGACATACTAAACTATGACGCTTTAGTGATAGTTTGGCCGACATACTAAACTATAACGTTTTTGTGACATTTTGGACGTCATACTAAACTATGACGTTTTTGTGACATTTTGGACGACAGACTAAACTATGACGTTTTTGTCAAGTTTTGGACGACATTAAAATATATTTTTGTCACATTTTGGACGACATACTAAAGTATGACATTTTTGTCACATTTTGGACGACATACTAAAGTATGACATTTTTGTCACATTTTGGACGACATACTAAACTATGACTTTTCTGTCACATTTTGGACGACAGATTAAGCTATCACATTTTTGGCACATTTTGGACGACATACTAAACTATGACTTTCTTGTGACATTTTTGATGACTTACTAAACTATTACATTTTTGTGACATTTTGTACGACATACTAAACTATGACATTTTTTTGATATTTTTGACGACATACTACACTGACTTTTTTGTTAAGTTTTGGAACACATTCGAAACTATGACGTTTTTGTCACATTTTGGACGACATACTAAACGATGACATTTTTGTCACATTTTGGATGATATACTAATCTATGACATTTGTCACGTTTTGGACGACATACTAAACTATGACGTTTTTGTCACATTTTGGACGACATGCTAAAGTATCACATTTTTGACGACATACTAAAGTATGACATTTTTGTCACATTTTTGACGACATACTAAAGTATGACATTTTTTCCACATTTTGGACAACATACTAAACTATGTTTTAGTGACATCGTTGACACACTAAACTATGATATTTTTGTCATATTTTGGACGACATACTAAACTATGACTTTTTCTTCCAGATTTTGGACAACATACTAAACTATGTTTCAGTGACATCGTTGACGACACACTAAACTATGATGTTTTTGTCATATTTTGGACGACATACTAAACTATGATGCTTTAGTGATATTTTGGCCGACATACTAAACTATAACGTTTTTGTGACATTTTGGACGACACACTAAACTTACGTTTTTGTCATATTTTGAACAACATACTAAACTAACATTTTTGTAACATTTTGGATGACATACTAAACTATGAAGTTTTTGTCAAGTTTTGGACGACATTAAAGTATGATATTTTTGTCACATTCTGGACGACATACTAACCTATGACTTTCTTGTGACATTTTTGATGACTTACTAAACTATGACATTTTTGTCACAATTTGGATGACATACTAAACTATGACGTTTTTTCCAGATTTTGAACGACACATTAAACTATGACATTTTTTCCATATTTTCGACGACATACTAAGCTGTGACGTTTTGGTCACATTTTGGACGACATACTAAACTGTGATGTTTTTGTGACACTGGACGACATACTAAAAATTCATGATGATTTTTTTTTTCAAAGAAAACGTTTCTGGAATGTTTTTCACGGCCTCCTTTACACTATTTCATCATACTGCACATTTTTACATGTTGAAAATCGCATTTTTTTTTCGACATAGTATACTATGGATTTTTTTTTGCGCCAAAATTCATGATTTTTTTTTCAAAGAAAACCTTTCTGGAGTGTTTTTCACGCCCTCCTTTACACTATTTCATCATACTGCACATTTTTACATGTTGAAAAATCACATTTTGTTTTCGACATAGTATACTATGGCGTTTTTTTTGCGCCAAAATTCATGATGATTTTTTTTTCAAAGAAAACCTTTCTGGAATGTTTTTCACGGCCTCCTTTACACTATGTCATCATACTGCACGTTTTTACATGTTGAAAAATGGCATTTTTTTTTTCGACATAGTATACTATGGCGGTTTTTTTGGCGTCAAAATTCATGATGATTTTTTCTTAAAGCAAACCTTTCTGGAGTGTTTTTCACGGCCTCCCTTACACTATGTCATCATGTGGCACATTTTTACAACATGTTGAAAAATCTAATTTTTTTTCGACAGTATACTATGGCGTTTTTTTTGCGCCAAATTTCATGATGATTGTTTTTTTTCCCCAAGAAAACCTTTCTGGAATGTTTTTCACGGCCTCCTTTACACTATTTCATCATAATGCACATTTATACAACATGTTGAAAAATTGCATTTTTTTTTCGACATAGTATACTATGGTGTTTTTTTTTTGCGCCAAAATTCATGATTGTTTTTTTTCAAAGAAAACCTTTCTGGAATGTTTTTCACGGCCTCCTTTACACTATTTCATCATACTGCATGTTTTTACATGTTGAAAAATCTCATTTTTTTTTCGACATAGTATACTTTGGCGTTTTTTTTTGCGCCAAAATTCATGATTTTTTTTTCAAAGAAAACCTTTCTGGAATGTTTTTCACGGCCTCATTTACACTATTTCATCATACTGCACGCTTTTAAAACATGTTGAAAAATCGCATTTTTTTTTCGACAGTATACTATGGCGTTTTTTTTGCGCCAAAATTCATGATGATTTGTTTTTCAAAGAAAACCTTTCTGGAATGTTTTTCACGGCCTCCTTTACACTATTTCATCATACTGCACGTTTTTACAACATGTTGAAAAATCGCATTTTTTTTTTTCGACATAGTATACTATGCGTTTTTTTTACGCCAAAATTCATGATGATTTTTTTTTCAAAGAAAACCTTTCTGGAGTGTTTTTCAAGGCCTGCTTTACACTATGTCATCATTTGGCATCTTTTTACATGTTGAAAAATCGCATTTTTTTTTCGACATAGTATACTATGGCGGTTTTTTTTGGCGTCAAAATTCATGATGATTTTTTTTAAAGAAAACCTTTCTGGAATGTTTTTCACGGCCTCCTTT